>NC_143030.1:6719592-7022092 GCF_057628025.1 Oncorhynchus mykiss
TGTGTGTGTGTTGACATGCGTTATGTTCATGCGTGACCCCTGTATGTTACAGGTAAAGCTATGGGACATCCCAGCCAATGGTGTCTATCAGAACATGACCCTCCCTAGGAAGGTGCTTCAGGGTCACAGCCGCAGAGTCAACCTGATAGAATGGCACCCTACTGCTCGGGATCTACTGGTCAGCTCAGCCTACGACTACAAGGTAGAAACACACACACACACTGTCTGAAAAGACAAACACACACACACACACTGTCTGAAAAGACAAACACACACACACTGTCTGAAAAGACAAACACACACACACACACTGTCTGAAAAGACAAACACACACTGTCTGAAAAGACAAACACACACACACACACACTGTCTGAAAAGACAAACACACACACACACAGTCTGAAAAGACAAACACACACACACACACTGTCTGAAAAGACAAACACACACACACTGTCTGAAAAGACAAATACACACACACCATCTGAAAAGACAAACACACACTGTCTGAAAAGACAAACACACACACACACACTGTCTGAAAAGACAAACACACACACACACACTGTCTGAAAAGACAAACACACACACACACACACACTGTCTGAAAAGACAAATACACACACACCATCTGAAAAGACAAACACACACTGTCTGAAAAGACAAACACACACACACACACTGTCTGAAAAGACAAACACACACACCATCTGAAAAGACAAACACACACTGTCTGAAAAGACAAACACACACACACACAGTCTGAAAAGACAAACACACACACACACACACACTGTCTGAAAAGACAAACACACACACACACACACTGTCTGAAAAGACAAACACACACACACACACACTGTCTGAAAAGACAAACACACACACACACTGTCTGAAAAGACAAACACACACACACACTGTCTGAAAAGACAAACACACACACACACACACACTGTCTGAAAAGACAAATACACACACACCATCTGAAAAGACAAACACAAACTGTCTGAAAAGACAAACACACACACACACACTGTCTGAAAAGACAAACACACACACACACTGTCTGAAAAGACAAACACACACATACTGTCTCGCTGTCTGTTCTCTCTCATTTTCCCTCTCTCCTCTCCTTTTTCTCTCTCTCTGTCTCTCAATTTCAATTCAATTCAAGGGGCTTTATTGGTATGGGAAACATGTGTTAACATTGCCAAAGTAAGTGAGGTAGATAATATATAAAGTGAATATATAAAGTGAAAAACAACAAAAATTAACAGTAAACATTACACATACAGAAGTTTCAAAACAATAAAGACATTACAAATGTCATATTATATATATACAGTGTTTTAACAATGTACAAATGGTTAAAGGACACAAGATAAAATAAATAAGCATAAATATGGGTTGTATTTACAATGGTGTGTGTTCTTCACTGGTTGCCCTTTTCTCGTGGCAACAGATCACAAATCTTGCTGCTGTGATGGCACACTGTGGAATTTCACCCAGTAGATATGGGAGTTTATCAAAACTCTCCTTTCTCTCTCTCTGTCTCTTTCCTCTTTCTCTCTCTCTGTCTCTCCCTCTCCCCTACAGGTGATGGTCTGGGATGTGTCAGTGTGTGACTCAGTGCTGAGGAACCCAGTATGTGTTATTTCTCTTCACACTGAGCTGGTTCTCTCCATGTCCTTCAACAATGACGGCAGCTCTCTAGCTACCACCAGCCTGGACAAGAAGATCAGAGTCATGGACCCACGTACTGGACGCCTCATACAGGTCTGTCTGGGTGTGGGGGCTGGTCAAAGTCCCGGTAATTTACCAACGTCCCGGTAATTTACCAACATTACAGTAATTTACCAACATTACAGTAATTTACCAACATTACAGTAATTTACCAACATTACAGTAATTTACCAACGTCCTGGTAATTTACCAACATTACAGTAATTTACCAACGTCACGGTAATTTACTAACATTACAGTAATTTACCAACATTACAGTAATTTACCAACATTACAGTAATTTACCAATGTCACGGTAATTTACCAACATTACAGTGATTTACCAACGTCACGGTAATTTACCAACATTACAGTAATTTACCAACATTACAGTAATTTACCAACGTCACGGTAATTTACCAACATTACAGTAATTTACCAACGTCAAGGTAATTTACCAACATTACAGTAATTTACCAACATTACAGTAATTTACCAACATTACAGTAAATTATTGAGTTGGAAAGAGGGTCCAGTCTTTAACATTATTACTCGTGTGTGTGTGTGTGTGTGTGTGTGTGTGTGTGTGTGTCTGTGTGAGTGTGTGTGTGTGTGTGTGTGTGTAGGTCTCCAGCAGTAAACTCCACAGGGCCAATAAGGTGGTGTTTATAGGAGACCAGAACATGCTGTTTTCTACTGGCAGCTCACCATGGAACCAAAGACAGATCACATTATGGGATCCGGTGAGAGAGAGAGAGAGAGAGAGAGAGACACACACACACACACACACACACACACACACACACACACACTCAATGTTTTATCTCTGACATGTAGGATGATCTGTCAGAGCCGCTGTCGGAGGAGGAGGTGGATGGAGGTGCAGGAGTACTCTTCCCATTCTACGACCCTGATACACACATCCTCTACCTGGCTGGCAAGGTAATCAATACTGATCAATCACTCTGCTACGACCCTGATACACACATCCTCTACCTGGCAAGGTAATCAATACTGATCAATCACTCTGCTACGACCCTGATACACACATCCTCTACCTGGCAAGGTAATCAATACTGATCAATCCCTCTGCTACGACCCTGATACACACATCCTCTATCTGGCTGGCAAGGTAATCAATACTGATCCATCACTCTGCTACGACCCTGATACACACATCCTCTACCTGGCAAGGTAATCAATACTGATCAATCACTCTGCTACGACCCTGATACACACATCCTCTACCTGGCTGGCAAGGTAATCAATACTGATCAATCACTCTGCTACGACCCTGATACACACATCCTCTACCTGGCTGGCAAGGTAATCAATACTGATCAATCACTCTGCTACGACCCTGATATACACATCCTCTACCTGGCTGGCAAGGTAATCAATACTGATCCATCACTCTGCTACGACCCTGATACACACATCCTCTACCTGGCAAGGTAATCAATACTGATCAATCACTCTGCTACGACCCTGATACACACATCCTCTACCTGGCTGGCAAGGTAATCAATACTGATCAATCACTCTGCTACGACCCTGATACACACATCCTCTACCTGGCAGGCAAGGTAATCAATACTGATCATTCACTCTGCTACGACCCTGATACACACATCCTCTACCTGGCAAGGTAATCAATACTGATCAATCACTCTGCTACGACCCTGATAAACACATCCTCTACCTGGCAAGGTAATCAATACTGATCAATCACTCTGCTACGACCCTGATACACACATTCTCTACCTGGCTGGCAAGGTAATCAATACTGATCAATCACTTTGCTATGACCCTGATACACACATCCTCTACCTGGCCGGCAAGGTAATCAATACTGATCAATCACTCTGCTACGACCCTGATACACACATCCTCTACCTGGCTGGCAAGGTAATCAATACTGATCAATCACTCTGCTACGACCCTGATAAACACATCCTCTAACTGGCAAGGTAATCAATACTGATCAATCACTCTTCAGCATTTCACTGTAAGGTCTACTACACCTGTTGTATTCAGCATTTCACTGTAAGGTCTACTACACCTGTTGGATTCAGCATTTCACTGTAAGGTCTACTACACCTGTTGTATTCAGCATTTCACTGTGAGGTCTACTACACCTGTTGTATTCAGCATTTCACTGTAAGGTCTACTACACCTGTTGTATTCAGCATTTCACTGGTCTACTACACCTGTTGTATTCAGCATTTCACTGTAAGGTCTACTACACCTGTTGTATTCATCATTTCACTGTGAGGTCTACTACACCTGTTGTATTCAGCATTTCACTGTGAGGTCTACTACACCTGTTGTATTCAGCATTTCACTGTAAGGTCTACTACACCTGTTCTATTCATCATTTCACTGTGAGGTCTACTACACCTGTTGTATTCAGCATTTCACTGTAAGGTCTACTACACCTGTTGTATTCAGCATTTCACTGTGAGGTCTACTACACCTGTTGTATTCAGCATTTCACTGTAAGGTCTACTACACCTGTTGTATTCATCATTTCACTGTGAGGTCTACTACACCTGTTGTATTCAGCATTTCACTGTAAGGTCTACTACACCTGTTGTATTCAGCATTTCACTGTGAGGTCTACTACACCTGTTGTATTCAGCATTTCACTGTGAGGTCTACTACAGCTGTTGTATTCAGCATTTCACTGTGAGGTCTACTACACCTGTTGTATTCAGCATTTCACTGTAAGGTCTACTACACCTGTTGTATTCAGCATTTCACTGTGAGGTCTACTACACCTGTTGTATTCATCATTTCACTGTGAGGTCTACTACACCTGTTGTATTCAGCATTTCACTGTGAGGTCTACTACACCTGTTGTATTCAGTATTTCACTGTAAGGTCTACTACATCTGTTGTATTCAGCATTTCACTGTAAGGTCTACTACACCTGTTGTATTCAGCATTTCACTGTTGTATTCAGCATTTCACTGTGAGGTCTACTCCACCTGTTGTATTCAGCATTTCACTGTGAGGTCTACTACACCTGTTGTATTAAGCATTTCACTGTAAGGTCTACTACATCTGTTGTATTCAGCATTTCACTGTAAGGTCTACTACATCTGTTGTATTCAGCATTTCACTGTAAGGTCTACTACACCTGTTGTATTCAGCATTTCACTGTAAGGTCTACTACATCTGTTGTATTCAGCATTTCACTGTGAGGTCTAACTACACCTGTTGTATTCAGCATTTCACTGTAAGGTCTACTACACCTGTTGTATTCAGCATTTCACTGTGAGGTCTAACTACACCTGTTGTATTCAGCATTTCACTGTGAGGTCTAACTACACCTGTTGTATTCAGCATTTCACTGTGAGGTCTACTCCACCTGTTGTATTCAGCATTTCACTGTGAGGTCTGTTGTATTCGGGGCATGTGACAAACACAATTTGATTTGATGGTTACATTAGGTCTGTGTGTGTGTGTGTGTGTGTGTTCCAGGGTGATGGTAACATCCGGTATTATGAGATCAGTTCTGAGAAGCCCTACGTTCACTTCCTCACTGAGTATTACTCCCTACTGCCTCAGAAAGGATTGGGTAAGAACACACACACACACACACACACACACACACACACACACACACACACACACACACACACACACACACACACACACACACACACAATACTGCTTCGGAAAGGATTGGGGAAGCACACACACACACACAGACCTAATGTTACCATCACCCTGGAACACACACACACACACATACACACAATACACACACATACACACACACACACACACACACACACACACACACACACACACACACACATACACACAATACACACACATATACACACACACAATACACACACACACACACAATACACACACACACACACAATACACGGACTGTGTATAGGCTGTGTATGGACTTTATAAACAGATATGTTTAGTTGTTAATGGGCTTCTGTCCATTCATCCGTTGTCAAGATGCACATGGAGAGTTTGACTGTTTGTGCTGTTCTATGGATACATTATACCTAATCAATAATCAATAACCTGTTCTGTGATTCAGATTAAAAAAATATATACTTGTGAACTGACATAGGGAACACCGTTGTGTTCACCTCTGACCTTGTGAACTCTGACCTCTCCAGGGGTCATGCCTAAGCGCGGTCTGGACGTGAGTTCCTGTGAGGTGTTCCGGTTCTACCGCTTGGTGACCGTTAAGGACCTGGTCGAACCGCTCTCCATGATCGTCCCTCGCAGGGTAGAATTACACACCACATCTTCGTGGACACCGGTTCTACCGTCTAGTGACAATTAAGGACATATTTTTTTATGTATTTCAGTGTAGAGGACTTGATGCAGCTGTAACATTGACACTTTGGCAATATTTATTCAATGTTTGTCATGCCAATAAAGCAATTTGAGTTTTCAGAGAAATAGAGCGAGGTAGAGGAGATAAAGAGAGAGAGAGAGAGTGGGAAGGGGAGAAAGAGAGAGGGAGAAAGCGAGCGAGGTAGAGGAGATAAAGAGAGAGAGAGAGAGTGGGAAGGGGAGAAAGAGAGAGGGAGAAAGCGAGCGAGGTAGAGGAGATAAAGAGAGAGAGGGAAGGGGAGAGAGAGAGAGAGGGAGATAAAGAGAGGAGATAAAGAGAGAGAGAGAGCGGGAAGGGGAGAGAGAAGGAGAAAGCGAGCGAGGTAGAGGAGATAGAGGGAGAGAGAGAGCAGGAAGGGGAGAGGAAGAGAGAGGGAGAAAGGGAGCGAGGTAGAGGAGATGAAGAGAGAGAGAGAGAGTGGGAAGGGGAGAAAGAGAGAGGGAGAAAGCGAGCGAGGTAGAGAGAGAGAGAGAAAGTGAGCGAGGTAGAGGAGATAAAGAGAGAGAGAGAGAGAGAGAGAGAGAGCGGGAAGGGGAGAGAGAGAAAGAGAGAGAGTTCACTCAACTGTTTTATGTCCTCTCTCCAGTCCCCAAAGACCTTCCAGGATGACATCTTCCCCATGACAGCAGGCAACGAGGCGGCCCTGACGGCTCAACAGTGGCTCTCAGGGATCAATAGAGGTCAGTGTAACTGGGAGCCAAGATGGGCGACTGGCTCTCAGTTGCATAGAAAGGCCTGTATAATAGGGAAACTGGCAAACCAGTTTGGACTCAATAGAGGGAAAAGGGTGCCCTTTGGGACACACCCTAAACCATTGTTCCACCCCAACAGGCCCGGTGCTGATGTGTCTGAAACCTGGCAGTAGGATAGCCAACCCCTACCCTGAGACCCTACCAAGGAGGGGGCTGAGCAGCTTCCAGAGTGGGGGACCAGGAGAGACAGGGTCCACGGAGCAGGCCTTCCTCCAGGAGCAGCTGGCCTACCAGGACGCCAAGTACCCCAGGGAAGTGGCTGATCTGTCGGGCTGGCATCCAGACGAGACCCAGGCTCCGGGTTGGGCCTACACTCCCCACTGTTGTGAGCCCTCAGAGTGCCCTCCTCCCAGGACAGAGAGTGAGGTGAGTGGGATAGGCTGTCATAGGCTACACATGAAGGCCTACCTCCAGATGTGTCTTTAGAAAAAAACTCTAAATCTGATTTTGCTCTGGTTCAGAGGGTGTTTCTGAGTTTGTTTCTGAGTTTGTTTCGGTGTGTTTCAAAAGTGTTTCAGAGTGTGTTTCAAAAGTGTTTCAGAGTTTGTTTCGGAGTGTGTTTCAAAAGTGTTTCAGAGTTTGTTTCGGTGTGTTTCAAAAGTGTTTCAGAGTGTGTTTCAAAAGTGTTTCAGAGTTTGTTTCAGAGTGTGTTTCAAAAGTGTTTCAGAGTGTGTTTCAAAAGTGTTTCAGAGTTTGTTTCGGAGTGTGTTTCGGAGTGTGTTTCGGAGTGTGTTTCGGAGTGTGTTTCGGAGTGTGTTTCGGAGTGTGTTTCAGAGTGTGTTTCAGAGTGTGTTTCAGAGTGTGTTTCGGAGTGTGTTTCGGAGTGTGTTTCGGAGTGTGTTTCAGAGTGTGTGTTTCAGAGTGTGTTTCAGAGTGTGTTTCAGAGTGTGTTTCGGAGTGTGTTTCGGAGTGTGTTTCGGAGTGTGTTTCGGAGTGTGTTTCAGAGTGTGTGTTTCAGAGTGTGTTTCAGAGTGTGTTTCAGAGTGTGTTTCTGTGTGTTACAGCTCCTTCAGGCATTCTACAGACAACAAGAGGAGATCAGGGGACTGAGAGACCAGCTCAACCAGAAAAAGGTTGTATATACTGAGTGTTCTAAACATTAAGAACACCTTCCTAATATGGAGTTGCACCTCCCCCTTTTCTCCCCAGAACAGCCTCAATTCGCTGAATTCTGAGTGTTCTAAACATTAAGAACACCTTCCTAATATGGAGTTGCACCTCCCCCTTTTCTCCTCAGAACAGCCTCAATTCGCTGAATTCTGAGTGTTCTAAACATTAAGAACACCTTCCTAATATGGAGTTGCACCTCCCCCTTTTCTCCTCAGAACAGCCTCAATTCGCTGAATTCTGAGTGTTCTAAACATTAAGAACACCTTCCTAATATGGAGTTGCACCTCCCCCTTTTCTCCTCAGAACAGCCTCAATTCGCTGAATTCTGAGTGTTCTAAACATTAAGAACACCTTCCTAATATGGAGTTGCACCTCCCCCTTTTCTCCTCAGAACAGCCTCAATTCGCTGAATTCTGAGTGTTCTAAACATTAAGAACACCTTCCTAATATGGAGTTGCACCTCCCCCTTTTGCCCTCAGAACAGCCTCAATTCGCTGAATTCTGAGTGTTCTAAACATTAAGAACACCTTCCTAATATGGAGTTGCACCTCCCCCTTTTGCCCTCAGAACAGCCTCAATTGGTCGAGGCATGGACTCTACAAGGTGTCGTAAGCGTTCCACAGGGATGCTGTCCCATGTTGACTCCAATGCTTCCCACATTGTACCAAGTGGGCTGGATGTCCTTTGGGGTAGTGGACCATTCTTGATACAAACGGGAAACTGTAGAGCGTGAAAAACCCAGCAGCGTTGCAGTTCTTGACACAAACCGGTGCACCTGGCACCTACTACCATACCCTGTTCGAAGGCACTTCAATATTTTGTTTTTGCCCATTTACCCTCTGAATGGCACACATAGACAATCCATGTCTCAATTGTCTCAAGGCTTAAAAATCCTTCTTTAACCTGTCTCCTCCCCTTCATCTACACTGATTGAAGTGGATTTAACAAGTGACATCAATAAGGGATCATAGCTTTCACCTGGTCAGTCTATGTCATGGAAAGAGCAGGTGTTCTTAATAATTTGTACACTCAGTGTGTGTATGGTCTGGTGTGTGTGTGTGTGTGTGGTCTAGAGGTCGACCAATTATGATTTTTCAACGCCGAAACCGATTATTGGAGGACCAAAAAAAGCAGATGCTGATTAATTGGCAGATTTTTAAAATGTATTTGTAATAATGACAATTACAACAATACTGAATGAACACTTATTTTAACTTAAAAAAATACATCAATAAAATGTATTTAGCCTCAAATGAATAATGAAACATGTTCAATTTGGTTTAAATAATGCAAAAACAAAGTGTTGTAGAAGAAGGTAAAAGTGCAATATGTGCCATGTAAAAAAGCTAACGTTTCAGTTCCTTGCTCAGAACATGAGAACATATGAAAGCTGGTGGTTCCTTTTAACATGAGTCTTCAATATTCCAAGGTAAGAGGTTTTAGGTTGTAGTTATTATAGGAATTATATGACTATTTCCCTCTATACCATTTGTATACACATCGACAACAGCCACACTCGAAGCAGCGTTACCCATCGCTCCACAAAAGCCGCGGCATACTTCAAGTTTGCAGAGCAAAGGGAACAACTACTCCAAGTCTCAGAGCGAGTGACGTTTGAAACGCTATTAGCGTGCACCCCGCTAACTAGCTAGCCATTTCACATCGGCCTAATCTCGGGAGTTGATAGGCTTGAAACAGGCTTGAAGCACAAAGAGCTGCTGGCAAACGAACGAAAGTGCTGTTTGAATGAATGCTTACGAGCCTGCTGCTGCCTACCATCGCTCAGTCAGACTGCTCTATCACATCATAGACTTAATTAGAACATAATAACACACAGAAATACGAGCATTTGGTCATTAATATGGTCGAATCCGGAAACTATCATTTTGAAAACAAAACGTTTATTCTTTCAGTGAAATACGGAACCGTTACGTATTTTATCTAACAGGTGGCATCCATCAGTCTAAATATTCCTGTTACATTGCATAACCTTCAATGTTATGTCATAATTATGTACAATTCTGGCATATTAATGACGGTCTGTGTTAGGAATAAATGGACTTCCCACAATTCCCAACGAGCCAGGCGGCCCAAACTGCTGCATATACCCTGACTCTGTTGCACAGAACGCAAGAGAAGTGACACAATTTCCCTAGTTAAAAGAAATTCATGTTAGCAGGCAATATTAACTAAATATGCAGGTTTAAAAATATATACTTGTGTATTGATTTTAAAGAAAGGCGTTGATGTTTATGATTAGGTACACATTGGTGCAACGACAGTGCTTTTTTCGCGAATGCTCTTGTTAAATCACCCGTTTGGCGAAGTAGGCTGTGATTCGATGATAAATTAACAGGCACCGCATCGATTATATGCAACGCAGGACACGCTAGATGAACTAGTAATATCATCAACCGTGTGTAGTTAACTAGTGATTATGTGAAGATTTGTTTTTTATAAGATAAGTTTAATATTAGCTAGCAACTTACCTTGGCTTCTTGCTGCTCTCGCGTAACAGGTAGTCAGCCTGCCGCGCAGGCTCCTCGTGGAGTGCAATGTAAGGCAGGTGGTTAGACCGTTGGGCTAGTAACCGGAAGGTTGCAAAAATAAATCCCCGAGCTGACAAGGTAAAAATCTGTCATTCTGTCCCTGAACAAGGTAGTTAACCCACTGTTCCCAGGCCGTCATTGAAAATAAGAATTTGTTCTTAACTGACTTGCCTAGTTAAATAAAGATGTAAAAAAAAAATTCTGATTACCGATTGTTATGAAAACTTGAAATCGGCCCTAATTAATCGGCCATTCCGATTAATCGGTCGACCTCTAGTGTGGTCTGATTTGTGTGCTGTGTGTCTGGTCTGGTGTGTGTGTCTGGTCTGATGTGTGTGTGTCTGGTCTGGTGTGTGTGTCTGGTCTGGTGTGTGTGTATCTGGTCTGGTGTGTGTGTATCTGGTCTGGTGTGTGTGTATCTGGTCTGGTGTGTGTGTATCTGGTCTGGTGTGTGTGTGTCTGGTCTGGTGTGTGTGTCTGGTCTGGTGTGTGTGTCTGGTCTGGTGTGTGTGTCTGGTCTGGTGTGTGTATCTGGTCTGGTGTGTGTGTGTGTGTCTGGTCTGCTGTGTGTGTATCTGGTCTGGTGTGTGTGTATCTGGTCTGGTGTGTGTGTCTGGTCTGGTGTGTGTGTGTGTGTCTGGTGTGTGTGTCTGGTCTGGTGTGTGTGTGTCTGGTCTGGTGTGTGTGTCTGGTCTGGTGTGTGTGTGTGTGTCTGCTGTGTGTATCTGGTCTGGTGTGTGTGTATCTGGTCTGGTGTGTGTGTCTGGTCTGGTGTGTGTGTGTGTGTCTGGTCTGGTGTATCTGCTGTGGATGATATCAGGGGACAACCTTTGATCAGATCACTGTGTGGTTTTGTGTAGGTCCAGATCACACAGCTGGAACTGGAGATCAAGAACACCAGAAATAATATGAGAGCCACCTTCTAAATAATTCAACCAATCACATTAGAAGAGCCTTCTGAATCAACCAATCACATGAGAGCCAAATTCTGAATGATTCAACCAATCACATTAGAAGAGCCTTCTGAATCAACCAATCACATGAGAGCCATCTTCTGAATGATTCAACCAATTACATTAGAAGAGCCTTCTGAATCAACCAATCACATGAGAGCCACCTTCTGAATGATTCAACCAATCACATTAGAAGAGCCTTCTGAATCAACCAATCACATGAGAGCCATCTTCTGAATGATTCAACCAATCACATGAGAGCCATCTTCTGAATGATTCAATCAATCACATTTGAAGAGCCTTCTGAATCAACCAATTACACGGTAGCAGCTTTTGGAATCGACCAATCACATGAGAGCCATCTTCTGATTCAACCAATCACATGAGAGCCACCTTCTGATTCAACCAATCACACGAGAGCCACATTCTGATTCAACCAATTTTTTTATTTTGTATTTATTATGGATCCCCATTAGTTCCTACCAAGGCAGCAGCTACTCTTCATGGGGTTTATTATGGATCCCCATTAGTTCCTACCAAGGCAGCAGCTACTCTTCATGGGGTTTATTATGGATCCCCATTAGTTCCTACCAAGGCAGCAGCTACTCTTCATGGGGTCCAGCAAAATTAAGGCAGTTATATACAATTACAATATATTCACAAAACATTTTGTGGCTTCTACGACCACAAAAAACATGTGTGTACAACTAGGCAAGTCAGTTAAGAACAAATTCTTATTTTCAATGACAGCCTAGGAACAGTGGGTTAACTGCCTTGTTCAGGGGCAGAACGACAGATTTGTACGTTGTCAGCTCGGGGGTTTGAACTTGCAACCTTTCGGTTACTAGTCCAACACTCTAACCACTAGGCTACCCTACCGCCTCTACACTCTAACCACTAGGCTACCCTACCGCCTCTACACTCTAACCACTAGGCTACCCTGCTGCCCCAATCATTCATCTACTTTGAGCCAGGAGAGATTAGGACCTGCCTTGTTGATAGTGTTGTTAAGATGGTAGAAACTAGGGCCTGTAGGACCTGCCTTGTTGATAGTGTTGTTAAGAAGGTAGAAACTAGGGCCCGTAGGACCTGCTTTGTTGATAGTGTTGTTAAGAAGGTAGAAACTAGGGCCTGTAGGACCTGCCTTGTTGATAGTGTTTCTTAAGAAGGTAGAAACTAGGGCCCGTAGGACCTGCCTTGTTGATAGTGTTGTTAAGAAGGTAGAAACTAGGGCCCGTAGGACCTGCCTTGTTGATAGTGTTGTTAAGAAGGTAGAAACTAGGGCCTGTAGGACCTGCCTTGTTGATAGTGTTGTTAAGAAGGTAGAAACTAGGGCCTGTAGGACCTGCCTTGTTGATAGTGTTGTTAAGAATGTAGAAACTAGGGCCTGTAGGACCTGCCTTGTTGATAGTGTTTCTTAAGAAGGTAGAAACTAGGGCCTGTAGGACCTGCCTTGTTGATAGTGTTGTTAAGAATGTAGAAACTAGGGCCCGTAGGACCTGCCTTGTTGATAGTGTTGTTAAGAAGGTAGAAACTAGGGCCCGTAGGACCTGCCTTGTTGATAGTGTTGTTAAGAAGGTAGAAACTAGGGCCTGTAGGACCTGCCTTGTTGATAGTGTTTCTTAAGAAGGTAGAAACTAGGGCTGTAGGACCTGCCTTGTTGATAGTGTTGTTAAAAAGGTAGAAACTAGGGCCTGTAGGGCCTGCCTTGTTGATAGTGTTGTTAAGAAGGTAGAAACTAGGGCCTGTAGGACCTGCCTTGTTGATAGTGTTGTTAAGAAGGTAGAAACTAGGGCCTGTAGGACCTGCCTTGTTGATAGTGTTTCTTAAGAAGGTAGAAACTAGGGCTGTAGGACCTGCCTTGTTGATAGTGTTGTTAAAAAGGTAGAAACTAGGGCCTGTAGGGCCTGCCTTGTTGATAGTGTTGTTAAGAAGGTAGAAACTAGGGCCTGTAGGACCTGCCTTGTTGATAGTGTTGTTAAGAAGGTAGAAACTAGGGCCTGTAGGACCTGCCTTGTTGATAGTGTTGTTAAGAAGGTAGAAACTAGGGCCTGTAGGACCTGCCTTGTTGATAGTGTTGTTAAGAAGGTAGAAACTAGGGCCCGTAGGACCTGCCTTGTTGATAGTGTTGTTAAGAAGGTAGAGCAGCACTTTATTATGGACAGACTTCTCCCCATCTTAGCTACTGTTGTATCAATATGTTTTCACGATGACAATTTACAATCCAGTGTTACTTCAAGCAGTTTAGTCTCCTCAACTTGCTCAATTTACACGTTATTCATTTCCTTTTTTATTTTATTTCAACTTTATTTAACCAGGTAGGCAAGTTGAGAACTAGTTCTCATTTACAATTGCGACCTGGCCAAGATAAAGCAAAGCAGTTCGACACACACAACGACACAGAGTTACAAGATTTAGTTTAGGGTTTAGCGAATGACTTGTCACAAATTACAATGCTTTTAGTTTTATGTATATTTAGGACAAAATTATTTCTGAAACTGACTGCAGGTCTTTTTTAAGTGTTCCAGTGATTTCACTTGCTGTGGTAGTTTACATGTATAGTAGTGAGTCATCAGCATACACAGACACACAGGCTTTACTCAGTGCCATTGACAGGTCATTAGTAAAGATTGAAAAACACTAAGGGGCCTAGACAGCTGCCCTGGGGAACGCCCGACTCTACCTGGATTATGTTGCGAGAGGCTTCCATTAAAGAACACCCTCTGTGTTCTGTTAGACAGGGTAACTCTCAAACCACAATATATAGCAGGGGGTGTAAAAGCTATAACACAAGTTTTTCCAGCAGCAGATTCTGATCGATAATGTCAAAAGCTGCACTGAAGTCTAACACAACACTAGCTGTGGTAGCAATCAATTTTTATCATACATTAGCTCTCAGCCAATCATCACTAATTTGTATAAGTGCTGTACTTGTTGAATGTCCTTCCCTATAAGCGTACTGAAAATCTCTTGTTAATTTGGTTTACTGTGAAATAGCATTGTATCTGGTCAAACACAATTTCCCCAAAACTTTACTAAGGGTTGGTAACAGGCTGATTGGTCGGCTGTTTGAGACAGTAAAGGGTGCTTTACTATTCTGGGTAGTGGAATGATTTTCGCTTCCCTCCAGGACTGAGGGCACACACTTTCCTGTAGACTTAGATTGAAGAGATGGCCAATAGGAGTGGCAATAATATCGTCCGCTATAGTCCTCAGTCATTTTCCATCCAAGTTGTCAGACCAAGGTGTCTTGACATTGTTGATAGACATCAAAAAAATATCACCTCTTCCAGCAACTCAATTTCCAGAGTTCAAAATTACATTTGCTTTTCTTTCAGATTTTGGTCAGTTATACACAGATGTGTAGGTTCAGAATTTGTTGTTGGGATGTCACGCCTAAGTTTGCTAATCTTACCAATTAAAAAAAATGGTTGGAAATATCAACGGGTTTTGTGATGAAAAAGACATCTGATTCAATGAATGATGGCGCTGAGTTTGCCTTCTTGCCCAAAATGTTACTTAAGTTATCATTCTTTAAGTTTTAGTCGCGATTTCTCAATTTACAGTACGCTTGGCCAATCGGCTGTGCAGACAGATTTATTTGCCATTCCTTTTGCCTCATCCCTCTCAATCATAACATTTTTCAATTCTTATTAGTAACTGGAATATGTAGTTTCTTAAATGTGTAAAGCGCAGTGTCTAGTTGCTCCTCATTACACACCACAGACCAATAGATATTATGTACATCTTCAACGTAGGAATCACTACAAAACATATTGTCATTGTTATTGACCTCTAAAACACTATATTAGTGGCCCAGCCTTTGGAACTTTTTTTTTTTTTTGTTCTAGATGTGGCTACTGTATTGTGATCAATACATCCTATGGATTTGGATAGAGCAGATTTCTGCAGCATTAATAAAGATCAATCGATGTGGATTATTTAATCCCTGTGCTGTTTGTAAATAACCTGACCCAGGTTGCAGGCACTGGTTAACAGTTTGAAGCTTTTTCTTGAGCGATGAAAACCAGTAAAAAAAATGTAAGTCACCCAGAAAATATACTTCTGTTGATATCACATACGTTATCAAGCACTTCACACAGGTTATCCAGATACTGACTGTTAGCACTTTGTCTATAGCCGCTTTCCACCACTCGCTTTAGGTGAGGCAGGTGAACCTGAAGCCCCTATTACTTCAACAGCATTTGACATGAGATCCTCTCTAAGCTTTACAGGAATATGACTCATAAACAGCAACATGATATGAACATAAAACATTTAACACCTCCACTATTGGCATTCCTGTCTCTCTTCTGAAGATGGCGAAGCCATGCATCTCTACCACTGTATCAAAGGTATTATCTGAGTTTTCAGATTGTCAGTATATGAATGTTATTAGCAAGTTATTCATTTCATGAACCTGTTAATGTGGCCTATTTTGTTTAGCACTTTTCTGGGATTCTAGATTTTTTTTTATTGCTTTTATGGAAGGCTTATCAGAGATAGACATGTGATATTTATGTTTCTGTCGATAGTACAAGGTGAGCTGCACACAGTGGGTCTTCCTACTAGGGCACACTGCCTCAATGCTATCAGTATAACTCCAGTTCAAAGGCTCATAATTACTGCAAATAGCTGTAGGATCAAGAGGTATTCAGGGGAGTTAGAGACATAAATGTCTGGGACGATCTGCAGCAGGACTACGACAACGCTAGGGATTATCTGAACAGGGCTTGGCTCACTGATAAATCATTGTCTCAACGCAGCCTAAACATGAGCAGACTGGGTCAAGGAGCCAAGATGATTTGGATGGTTTCATTCCTGTCAACGTTTCTTTCGTTTCCCCAAAAAAAGTGTAGAAGTTACCAACCCAAACATCATAACGCCCTCACAAAAATAAAGTTATTGATCCAAAAGAAATGCAGATTAGCCCATTTCATATCTTTAAGATCTGTTTTCAGAATGATGCTGCTCTATAGAAACAGTTTTTTATATTTCACCATGTTTTTTAGATGTTGACAATTAAGGGCTGGTGATGAGACATACACTTCGTCCCACAACATCTGATTATTTAATATTCTAGTCAAAAACCAGCCCTGGTTGAGTGTTGGCTGGTCAGATTGAAAAGTATTTCTCTAGCTATGGTCCGTGGGATGAGGCTGGCCGGTCCCCGAGTTTGTTAACTATAAATCAGTTCTACAGTGAGTTTAAACGTAGTGGTTCTCAATCCTCTAGAATTTGTGTTCCCTCGTTCAGACATTGCACGTATCCATCCACCAAGCCGAGGGCCGTGTTCCCTCGTTCAGACATAGCACGTATCCATCCACCAAGCCGAGGGCCGTGTTCCCTCGTTCAGACATTACGTATCCATCCACCAAGCCGAGGGCCGTGTTCCCTCGTTCAGACATTGCACGTATCCATCCACCAAGCCGAGGGCCGTGTTCCCTCGTTCAGACATTGCACGTATCCATCCACCAAGCCGAGGGCCGTGTTCCCTCGTTCAGACATTGCACGTATCCATCCACCAACGGTTGTGTGCCACGGCAGACACTACAGTCGGCACCAGATTGTTAGTTCAGCAACAAAAATGTGCAACTATGGTGCAAAACAGACAGTTGGCTTTAGATTGACAAATACATTGAGCACATCTCTTCAAAATACTGAAGTTGGGTTAGCTAGTGAATTTGAACCATATTAGCATCGACACGAAATAAATCAAAACAAGACATGGTAACTAGTTGAAACGAGTCACGATTCCCCACGTCATTTTGTTATTGTTGACAGCCGTCTGGCCACACAGCACCACAGGTACTCACGGTATTCTGCCACATTGAAGCTTGCGTATATTTTCCGACGTTGTCATCCAACGTTAGCCGACACGTAAACATTTACGATGTCTCTGCTAAAGCGGGCCCACGCGTGTTGAATGTCAAAGCCCTTTGGTCTAGTTCACGGCGATACGGTCGCGTTAGAATGGTTATCGTCACTCATTAGATAATAAAATAAACAGAAATAACACAGAAGGACAAGAACAAGAAGCAAAATGTTAAGATTTTATTTACAAAGTCAATTTTTTGTACGTTTTTTTTTTTTTGCCTTACAGAAAGTAAAAAATAAACAGCCACAACCAGCCAGTGTACACAGAACGTCCCCAATTACACCCTATTCCCTAAGTAGTGCACCACTTTAGACCAGAACCCTATGGCAGCCCCATTCCCTAAGTAGTGCACTACTTTAGACCAGGACCCTATGGCAACCCCATTCCCTAAGTAGTGCACTACTTTAGACCAGGACCCTATGGCAACCCCATTCCCTAAGTAGTGCACTACTTTAGACCAGAACCCTATGGCAACCCCATTCCCTACGTAGTGCACCCTAAGGATTAGGGTGTGATTTGAGACGTAAGCCAGAGTGATGTTACCTCTGGGTCCAACCCGAACCCGAAACACAGGGAGGAGAGACAAGACAGCACTGACAAAAATACAAAACAAAAAAATCCCCTGAAAAAACGATTTTAAAAAGCTCTGACGGCAGAAACAAAACAGAAAAACTCTAGCTAATGTCTCACAAGGAACCCCATTCCGTATGTAGACCAGAACCCTATGGCAGCCCCATTCCCTAAGTAGTGCACTACTTTAGACCAGAACCCTATGGCAACCCCATTCCCTAAGTAGTGCACTATTTTAGACCAGGACCCTATGGCAACCCCATTCCCTAAGTAGTGCACTATTTTAGACCAGGACCCTATGGCAACCCCATTCCCTAAGTAGTGCACTATTTTAGACCAGGACCCTATGGCAACCCCATTCCCTAAGTAGTGCACTACTTTAGACCAGGACCCTATGGCAACCCCATTCCCTAAGTAGTGCACCACTTTAGACCAGAACCCTATGGCAACCCCATTCCCTAAGTAGTGCACCACTTTAGACCAGAACCCTATGGCAACCCCATTCCCTAAGTAGTGCACCACTTTAGACCAGGACCCTATGGCAACCCCATTCCCTAAGTAGTGCACTATTTTAGACCAGGACCCTATGGCAACCCCATTCCCTAAGTAGTGCACTATTTTAGACCAGGACCCTATGGCAACCCCATTCCCTAAGTAGTGCACTACTTTAGACCAGGACCCTATGGCAACCCCATTCCCTAAGTAGTGCACCACTTTAGACCAGAACCCTATGGCAACCCCATTCCCTAAGTAGTGCACTATTTTAGACCAGGACCCTATGGCAACCCCATTCCCTACATAGTGCACTACTTTAGACCAGAACCCTATGGCAACCCCATTCCCTAAGTAGTGCACCACTTTAGACCAGGACCCTATAGCAACCCCATTCCCTAAGTAGTGCACTACTTTAGACCAGGACCCTATGGCAACCCCATTCCCTAAGTAGTGCACCACTTTAGACCAGAACCCTATGGCAACCCCATTCCTTAAGTAGTGCACTACTTTAGACCAGGACCCTATGGCAACCCCATTCCCTAAGTAGTGCACTACTTTAGACCAGGACCCTATGGCAACCCCATTCCCTAAGTAGTGCACTACTTTAGACCAGGACCCTATGGCAACCCCATTCCCTAAGTAGTGAACTACTTTAGACCAGGACCCTATGGCAACCCCATTCCCTAAGTAGTGCACTACTTTAGACCAGAACCCTATGGCAACCCCATTCCCTAAGTAGTGCACTACTTTAGACCAGGACCCTATGGCAACCCCATTCCCTAAGTAGTGCACTACTTTAGACCAGGACCCTATGGCAACCCCATTCCCTAAGTAGTGAACTACTTTAGACCAGGACCCTATAGCAGCCCCATTCCCTAAGTAGTGCACCACTTTAGACCAGGACCCTATGGCAACCCCATTCCCTAAGTAGTGCACTACTTTAGACCAGGACCCTATAGCAGCCCCATTCCCTAAGTAGTGCACTACTTTAGAACTGAGCTTATTTATTTATTATTATTCTTTTTTTGAAAATAAAACAAGGGGCCCTTGCCAAAACCAGTGCACTAAACAGGGATTAATTTGGGACACAGCTGAGGTTGACGAGTTTGTCCCCGCCCCGGTGATGTCACGGAATGTTGCGCGGTGACGAAAGACCCGGTTGTTTCGGGATTCTACCCATACACCCCCCCCCCCCCCAAATTACCACGACACAGGGCAACTCAAGCAAAGGGGTGCGCGTGTAGGATGGAGTACCAAAAAGCACCCTATTCCCTAATACAGTGCACTACTTGTGACCCTATAGGATTTTTCAAGGCTATGGGCTCTGGTCAAAAAGTAGTGCACTATATAGGGAATAGGGTGCCACTAGGTTGGCTGGAGGGTTTGGGGGAAAAGGGGAGACGGGTGATAGCGGCAGTAAGGGGGCAACTAAAGGCCATGGAGGGGTATCTGAGATATGGAGGGGTATCTGAGATATGGAGGGGTCAGGAGATCTCAGATATCGAGGGGTGTGTGGGACGGGGGAGGGACACTCAATCGTCTTCATCCTCATCTTCAGGATCCCTCTTCCTCTTCTCTCCTTTCACAGGAGAGTCATCCTCTCCTTCTGGAGAGAGAACATTTAGATATGGGTCCCCAAAAGAACAACGTGTTTGCCTGTGTACCAAATGGCCCCTTATTCCATATGTAGTGCACTACCTTGACCAGATAGGGAATAGGGCGCCATTTGGGATCACAACCGTCATGTATGCATGTACATAGCCAAATTAAAATATTTCAATGGAAGTTGGAAGCTACTAACCGTTGTCTTCGTCGTCTTCATCATCGTCTTCGTCATCATCGTCGTCAACATCGCCGTTCACCTCCCCATCCTAGAGAGAGAAAAACAGTTCGTACAACGGACAGCATTGTGGTACCGGGGTTAAGCTAGCGCCTCCAGTCTAGTACCGGGGTTAAGCTAGCGCCTCCAGTGTAGTATCAGGTTTAGCTAACGTTAGCAGGCTAACTTGTTGCTCTTGCTTTGTGAAAATGGACCAACATGTGTCGTTCATATCAGAAACGATAACTAGGTGGCACCAGAGCCTGTACTTAATTCAATGTTTTGAATTAGGACTGGGTAATATGGCCAAAATATGTCTCGTGATATTTTTTCCGGCAAATTTTTTTTTGACAGTAATGATGCCGTTTCATGTATTTCAAGTGTGCTGAGAGTTGTTCCTGTTCATACAGTTTTGACTCCAGCACCTTCTCAAAACAATAAATAAATAAATCAAATGTTCTTGAATATTAAGACATCATGTAAAAACATCACGTGTTGCTCCCATGTTTTATAGGTGAAAAAATTAAATATAAATAATTAAAAAACAGTCAAGTTTTGTGCACAAATGTATTTGCATCCGGGTTAGTGAGCATTTCTCCTCTACCGAGATAATCCATCCAACTCAGTAAAATGGTTGAAATTGTTGTATTTATATTTTTTTGTTCAGTATAAATATGCTTTATGAGTTACCCTAGGGTGGCAACAAACTGATAAGGGATTTTAAAATTAGGTCTTCATTCTGATTGAAGTTGTATTGAACCGTATTAAACAAATCAAAATAATTTCCAGAATTTTTATACATTTCCTGGACTTTAACTACTATTTCCACACGGTGCCACGCACAGATGCATAATATGAACTGCTGTAATCTTGGAAATAGTATGACTATTTAAATTTCATAGAGCCTTGAATGCATTTGTTGTTTGACATAAATTAAGGGAAGAAATATTGACAGGGTAGGAACCAAAGTGTTGGTCAGTTTTTCCAGGTGAGCCTAATTGGATGTTTTTACATTCCATGTTTTCTAACCTCATGTAGCTGCACAAAACATGCTTATCTAGGCCTACACTGTAGTACCAGGCTGTATTAGCTAGCTACGTTTGCTCTGACTCTTGGTACATTTAGCAAGCTAGCTAGCGATTAGTGGCTAACACGATTGATTTTTAGCCACAACTTGCTACGGAAGCATGTCACCAACAGCCATCTGACCGTTCAGAGTGAAAAGCAAGAAAGTGCTTGAGACTCTCCTTGAGTGACAAGGTGACGGGGCTCGGAGTGACCGGGGACTCGGAGAGACCGGGCGACGGGGCATGGAGTGACCAGGGGGACACTAAAAGTAACTTCAGTCCACCAGCCACTGTGGCATGTAGATGGAGAAATCCACTCCTATATGTATAAATTATTATTTATTTTTTTTAAATAAAAAGACTGTGCTTAATATTAATAAAATAATAAAAAATGTATTAGTAAGAAGTAATGCGATTTATTGCCCAATTTCATGACGAGTCTTTTACCCAAAATACCAGAAGAATGATGGGTTTGAATATTCATACCACCCACACTAACCATACTATTAGTGAAGTGAGTATATAGCTCATTGGTCATAGTATGGATATAGTTACTATGCAAAAAAAAGTTCCTGGATGTCATACTAAACACAGCCAAAATATACACGCAGAGGACACTAGTTCCATACTTTAGGGCCGATAATGCAATTCAGGAAATGGGCGTGGCTTCACGGTGTTTTCAGATTTTAAGAAAATGGCGGAAGACATGCAGCCGAGAGAGGATACAAATTCATTGCTTTAGCTAATTATGACAAATGTTAAAGAAAATTGAACAATGTCATAAAAAGCTAATTACTTTTCAAATAAATTACCTTAAAACGTTTTGTTGGCTGACATTTTGTTAGCTACGTTGTCCTTATGAATTGCATATCATTACAGCAGTATGTTCCGGTATGTTAGTCGGCTACGTATACATCAAACTTGCCAGTATATTAATTTTGGGCCAACCAACTACCCAACGTTTATTCCCGTCATTCTTAGCTTAGCTAAATGCTATAGTGTGCGTTCTCAATGGACATTTTTTGCAAATCCGTTCTGGCTACCTACTCCTATTTCAGAGCACTCTCTCCCGAGTGTACCAGAGCGCACGATAATGAATGTATGGAGATCTCAACGCCAGTTGAATGTGGCCGGTTAACATCGGCCCCCCCAAAAAATGCATGATTAAATTGCCAGCAGCACAGTTAGTCACCAACACATCTGGATAACGTGATAACTGCCGAAGCAGCTCTGCTAGGGCGAGTAAAATGGTCAGAATTAGAGGTCGACCGATTATTTTTCAACGCCGATACCGATTATCGGAGAACCCAAAAAAAAGCAGATAAACAATTCAAAATTGGCCGATTTATAACTGACAATTACCACAAATACTGAATGAACACTTATAAACACATATAAAATCATATGCTAAACATGTAACATGCGTGTATTCAACATGACATCCGTGTTCTTACCTCTCCACTCTCCCCACTGTCATCATCTTCCTCTGCAACGACCTCTTCGTCGTCCTCCTCCTCTTCGTCCTCCTCCTCTTCAGACTCTCCCTCCTCCCCCTCTGTTCCACAGGACAAAAACAACATTAGACCATCCCTACTCTCTACAGACTCTCCCTCCTCCCCCTCTGTTCCGCAGGACAGAAACAACATTAGACCATCCCTCCTCTGTTCAGACTCTTATTATTTGGGGGAATTTATTGTTGGGACATAAAATACAAAAAAAAAACATCAGGAAATCAGCACCAACTGATTTTAATCGAGGAAATTTGTTCCCAAATAAAGCAGAGAGAGACGTGATCGTATCCTTTGAAATTATTGTTTTAGTCAAATACTGTATCTGTTTGGGGCTCCTTCGCAGTTCATTTGCAGACTACAAATTATTGTGTTCTGGCCCCCTGACCATCTGCTCAAAAAATAAATACATTTAAAACAACCCCGAAGGCTGAATCTAGATCATCCCTGCCCTATATAGTGTAATCTCAACATCTCCATAAAGAGACACGATAAATAATTAATCTGCCAGATTCATAGAGACACTGGGACCGCGTCCGTTTCTGCAGACAGAAACTAGCTAACTAACTACGACGTCCCCTTGGATGTTTTGCTCATTTGACAACCTTTCAGTTGGTGTTTCTTTAAGAATTTAGTTAGGGGATACCTAGTCAGTTGCGAAACTAATTTTCCGTATTTAACCGAACCCCTCTGAATCAGAGGGAAGTGTGTGTGTTGGGGGGGGGGGAGGGGGGGGGGCTGCCTTAGGGCCCAGGGAGCAGTTGTTGTTGGGGGTTAAGTGCCTTGCTCAAGGGCAGAACGACAGATTTTTTTCCACCTTGCAGCCCCTCAAGTTTCAAACCAGCATCCCTTTTGGTTACTGGCCCAACGCTCTTAACAGCTACCTCCCGCCCCATAAGTTCCCTCTCGGGAAGTCTCACCTTCATCATCTTCATCCTCGACCCCGTCTCCCTCGCCGTCCGAGTCGGAGGCCTCGCAGTCTTCGATATCGTAGCCATCCAGGTACGTGAGCTGCGGGAGGAGCTTGAAGATGCTCTCTCTGTAGTCTCCCAGGTTGGTGACCTCACAGTTAAACAGGTCCAGGGACTTCAGTATGGGAAGCTTTTTCTAACAAGGGAGAGGTTATAACAGTGTTATTCCCAGCTATAACAGTCTCATGTACAGTTATAAACAGGGGTGAAGGCAGGGGTATAAATAAAGTTATAAATGTCACAGTTATAAGTCTTATTAAGAGCTACGACAGTCTCATTCCAAGTTATAAGCGGTTATAACCTGTCATGTTCCCAGCTAGAACGGTGTTATTTAGGAACGGTTCCAACAACCACAAGTAGTCTTATTTAGGGAGGCACGATCTAAATCGGCAAACATATCGGAATCGGACGAAATTAGCTAAAAATGTCACCGTTGGTATCGGCCATTTGACAAGTAAAAAAAAAACACCATTTGCAAGCCAAGAGCCACCACTGCTATCAGTAGCACTGTCAAAAATGCACAACAACGGAAAAAGTCTGCAAACACCGGCCACGAACGATGTGTTTACAATACCACGTTGGTAATAAAGCATAACTTGTTTGGCCGCAACTTCTGGGGTAGCTAGCTTTAGCTTGGTATCTGGCTAGCACAAATACAACCAGCCTGAAAACAATGACCAGTAGAAACTGCAGTCATTTTCATTATTCTTAGCAATGATTTATGCATCCTTGTGAGTAAGTATTAGCTAGGTGGTCACTTGTTGTTCGCCAATTGAAATTGAACTTCAGTTCATGAAAATAAATAGCTAGCCAGCTACTTAGCCCGGTTGCCCAAAGCTAACGTTATAAACAGAAACTAGCTTTATCTTGCTAGTGAGGCTCGAGCGGACCGGGTTGTGAAGCTAGCCACAATAACGATTAGGCACAATAGTGGAATTTGCCTTCAAAATAAAAGTATGCCTGAAAGTGATGCAGAAGGTTACAATTGGTGGAATCACGCTATATTTAGACTAGATAATGTTAAAAAGGCTGGAATGTGAAGCAATGAAATTTGGTATCAATCTACCCGACTGATGAGTTTACGCAAATATTAACGCTGCTCTTATCGCGGGACCGTCCACCATTTATCAAATAAGAACTGTCTTATAAATTAGGGTTATTTTAGATGACACCTAGCTATATAGTTAGCTAGCTAGGATTCCCAGCTAGCTAACTATAGCTACTGAAACAGGTGTTAGCTAGCTAACTATAGCTACTGAAACAGATGTTAGCTAGCTAACTATAGCTACTGAAACAGATGTTAGCTAGCTAACTATAGCTACTGAAACAGATTGTGGTTTTAATATGTGTTTATGGGAAGAATATTGTTTGCATCTATGAGCTAGCCAGCGTTTTAAAATCATCAGCACTGTAGGAGAACGATAAAACTTTACCAGCATCATAGCATACGCATCGATGAATCGTTGACATAGGAGTGAGTGTAATCAATGTGTAATAACTACTTTAAAAAATATATATATATTGAATGCTTTAAATTAATGTGACGTGCCAGTCATATTCAGGTCCTGATTGGTCAACAAGCTTATTTGGTATAGTGTTATTTGACACGCAAAGACCCAAACCTCGTTCCATAGTGTGAGACATCCTGGTTGAGAATGAAACGGCTGAACAACGAAACAGCAAGGAAGTGAAAGAAATGGATTTGACTGGTCATGGGGACATACGTTAATGACAACAAAGTGTGGTGTGTAACCTTTATTGAACTAGACAAGCCAGTGAAGAATACATTCTTATTTACAACGATGGCCTACCCCGGGCCAACGCCAGGCCAATTGTGCGCCGCCCCATGTAACTCCCAATCACGGCCGGATGTGATGGACCCTGGATTCGACCCAGGGACTGTAGTGACACCTCATGCACTGAGACGCAGTGCCTTAAATAGTTAAAAACACACGGACGCAGCGGTTTAACTGTACCGGAAAGCTTAAAAGGCCACAACAAATGTTAATATCGGTCATCTGTGTTGTTTTTTTGAGCACTGAAAATATTGGATACCGGTTTCAGCCAAAATGTAATATCAGTGCATCACTAGTCGTATTCAGTAACAGTTCCAACACCCGACCGACCAGGGGTCGTATTCAGTAACAGTTCCAACACCCGACCGACCAGGGGTCGTATTCAGTAACAGTTCCAACACCCGACCGACCAGGGGTCGTATTCAGTAACAGTTCCAACACCCGACCGACCAGGGGTCGTATTCAGTAACAGTTCCAACACCCGACCGACCAGGGGTCGTATTCAGTAACAGTTCCAACACCCGACCGACCAGGGGTCGTATTCAGTAACAGTTCCAACACCCGACCGACCAGGGGTCGTATTCAGTAACATTGAACACCCACCAGTGGTTCCAGTGTGCTGATGTCCTTGAACTTGTTCCCAGAGAGGTTGAGGTGTGTGAGGTTGACCAGCCTCTCAGCCAGCACCTCCAAACCACCGGATATCCTGTTGTCACTTAGCTCCAACTACAGAAGAAGAAAGTCACGTTATTTATTCAGTCTAGGGGGGGGGGGGGGGGGGGACAGAAGAGTCTTGTTTGTGTCATGTGACACGGTGAAAAGCTACACTTCGTTATGACCATTAATTATGCATTTAACTGGTCTTAAAAAGGTAAACAGATTATTACGATGATCTATGATATTATTACCTATCTTCCAACGGGACTAGTTCATGGAGTCATTTAAAATTACTGTTTAATCTGGCAAAACATTTCAAAGTTTAAAAGTGAGAAGTTCAGCTGGTCTGAAGCCAAAACAGAAAGGAAATGTTTAAACCCCCCCCCCCCCCCCCCCCATAGCTACATGCCGGTTTAGTGTGATGGTTTCCCTTGGTAAAAACATCCCCCTGGTTTACAGTTATGGTTTCCCTTGTTTAAAACATCCCCTTCAACAATAGCTACATGCTGGTTTAGTGTGATGGTTTCCCTTGGTAAAAACATCCCCCTGGTTTACAGTTATGGTTTCCCTTGTTTAAAACATCCCCTTCAACAATAGCTACATGCTGGTTTAGTGTGATGGTTTCCCTTGGTAAAAACATCCCCCGCATGCTGGTTTACAGTGATGGTTTCCCTTGTTAAAAACACCCCCCTGGTTTACAGTGATGGTTTCCCTTGTTTAAAACATCCCCTTCAACAATAGCTACATGTTGGTTTAGTGTGATGCTACCTTTCCCCAGTTTGGGTATGATTGATGTGACTATGGGGATGTATGGGCCCTGTTCAGGTGTAGTGCACTGTAAAATAAACAATGGTGCCAATTGGGCCACAACCCTAGCCGTCATACCTTTTTTAATTTCCCCAGTTTGGGTATGTTTGAGACGTTGATGAGGCCGACGTTGATGAGACTCAACAGTTCCAGGTTCTCAAACTCCTCCGTTATGCCCTCCATTTTCCCCTCGTTCGACCGACAGTTATCCAGGACAAGCTCCTGAACCTAAAAGAGAAGGCCAGGGAGAGAAACGGAGTAGGGAGAAGGAAAAAAAAGAAGAGGGATAAATAAACGTTTATGTCCGTAGTTATTTTGAATATTTTACATGAATTTCTATCAAAAAGTGCAAATGGGGGAAAAAATAATTGTGTTTCGAATCTGTTTTATTTGGCACTTGGAAAGCAGCCATGTTTATAAGCAGAACTGTTTGTAAACTGTGTGCACGTGATGTAGATAGCTGGTGAGGGGACTCGATTAACCTCCCCCGGGCTGGCGTGTTTTGCACTGGTGAAATGTGGTTGCTTTCGTTTTGGAACAGGGCCTTCCGGGCATGAACCAAGTGGCCCGCTCAAAAGTCGGTTCAAAGCATGGGAGTCACGAGAAAGATTCTGTGTGCACGTGCAAAAAATAATTGCTTTTGATTTAAAAAAACAACAACAATTAAAACAATTAAAATTAAACTGCCTTCCCAATGAAAACTACATAGAAAAACAGATTTGATGGAAAAGTGATGTACGTTTCTGGACGACGCACGATGTTGCTAACATGACCCAGCGGCACAGATTATTGTTCTATTTGAGAAAGGCGCTTCTCCTCGCCGCTTTTGCCAGTTCAAATCAACGGCTATAGTCCGGTGCCCCACAGCTCAGCATAACCGAATCCCCCCCCAATGTTACCTAGCCACCTAAAGTAGCCAGCAAAGTTACGTTGCTAGCCAGCTAGCTAACGGACGGGTCTTTAACCGGTCAAAGTGTATCCAAAACAGTTCGCGGCTGTGTACATTTACTATAATTTCAAAATAAACTATTCGTAGCTATAACCGATAATTAAAAAAAAAATAGTCTATTGATTCGCTTTCTAGTTAGCCGGCATGCTAGATACGCGCCCAACAACGTTGAGTCCTATGCTAGCTAAAAAATGGCTACCGCTATGCTAGCTAAAAATGGCTACCGCTACGCTAGCTAAAAATGGCTACCACTATGCTAGCTAAAAATGACTACCGACCGCTATGCTAGCTAAAAATGGCTACCGCTATGCTAGCTAAAAATGACTACCGACCGCTATGCTAGCTAAAAATGACTACCGACCGCTATGCTAGCTAAAAATGGCTACCGCTATGCTAGCTAAAAATGGCTACCGCAATGTTCGCAATGATGTTCAGTGTGTTGGCCTTTACTTTGATAGTAAGGTTGATTGTTACAAAATATACATCTGTATTAAACAAACAAAAAAACTACAGCAGATGGCTAACAATATTTAAAAAAAAGTATTTTGTGTGATAGTAGTTAACCATTTTGTTAGCCATTTTCCTGTTTACCTCACGGGTCCGGTTTGACTTGTAAAGTGATTCAGCGAAGTTAACGTAGGCAGATAAATTAGCGCTCCTAAAAACGAATGCATCTAATGGCATTACCTAGTTAATTTACAATATACATACTTATCTCATTAGAAATTGAGTTTGAGAAAACGTAGGAGGTAAAGAAAGTATATTACCAGCAGCAGGCTTTCAGAGGACCCCATGTGCTCGACATGACTTCCACACACAGTAAACTTTGGTGTCGCATGTTAACCTAAATCATATACTTACATCCGACGGCGTCCTATTTCTCAGTTCTAGGTGAATTCTCTTTTTCATGTCCATTTTCCCCCCCTCCTCTCTTATCTCTCGGATCTGGTTGGACCGTTTTCTGGGTTTCTACAGCCTTGCTCGCTACGGTTGATGATCTTGAAGCGAAAAGAGAGAGCTGCGTTCGTGGAAGTCAGAAAGTGGGTCAAATGCGAATGATCTGTTTGCGCCGAGTAGAAACCGCGGCGAAACTAAAATACTCAACAGTGCCCGGTGTGGCCGCGTTACCGCACTACAGGCAACATGCATGACTTATTGACGAACTACGGATGCACCAAGCTTTGGGACCCAACACCTGTGATGGAAAAAGTCACGAATTGTCATACTTGGGTGAGAGTAGAAACACCCTAATAGAAAATGACTCAAGTAAAAGTGAAAGTCACCCAGTGAAATACTACTCGAGGAAAAGTATTTGGTTTAAAATATACGTAAGTATCAAAAGTAAATGTAAGTGCTAAAACATACTTAAGTATCAAAAGTAAAAGTATAAATCATTTCAAATTCATTATATGAAGCAAACCAGACGGCACCATTTTCTTGTTTTTTTTATTTGATTAAGAATAGTCAGTGTCACACCAACTCTCAGACATAAATGACAAAGGAAGCATTTGTGTTTAGCGAGTCTGCCAGATCAGAGACAGTATTGATGACCAGGGATGTTCTCTTGACAAGTGCGCGATTTTGACAATTTTCCTGTCCTGCTAATCATTCAAAATCTAACGAGTACTTTTAGGTGCCAGGGAAAATGTATGGAGTAAAACGTACATTATTTTCTTTAGGAATGTAGTAAAGTAAAAGTTGTCCAAATATATAAATAGTAAAGTAAATTAGATACTATAAAAAAACTACTTAAGTAGTCATTTAAAGTATTTTTACGTCAATTTAAACTGCTGCCAATACACAGACTCACGATTTTGTGTCCCAAAACTAGATGCAGCTTATAGCTGAAAATAAGAACTTATAATACTTGTGATGCATTAAAAAGTACAACGGATAAACAAGCAAGTGTTTGTTTCTTGGCTATTTGGGAGAGAATTTTAGCGTTATTGTTATTACCACGGTATAAATTAAATCGAACATAATTCTAATTTCAAATTCTTCGTTGCCAGCAATGTTGATGCAATATCAGTTGTTACCACACGGTGGGATTGTTGCTGTCGCATTTGCATGGCTATGGACTCTTAGGCCTTCAGTTCCCGAAGTACAATAGCCCACTATGGAACTTTCTGGAGTTAGTTCCAATTCGTAATTCTATGGTTCCATCTCCAGTTCTATGGTATGAAACTGTGATATGAAACCATTTGGCTTTTGATGTTCCACGGGGTTCCAGTATTCTGATTTGGAATATTCACCAACACTGGAGTTCTGTGCCATTTCTCCACACCTTTAGCTGTTCAAGTCTCTTTCAGTGTGCATTACTGTACTGTTGTTTATTGCTGCTGCCGCTGTTTTAAAGCTGCAGTCCGTAATTCAAACAACATTTTGTGTGAGTTTAAGAGAGACAGTAGAGATCCAATCCAGTTTTTTGTGTCATAGTGTTTATTTGAACAAGTCACATAACTATATTGTATTCATCATCTCACAACAGACATCATTCAGATCATGGGCTGGTGGTCCAGCATAGGAGGGAAACAGCAACATCAACACCTCTCTATCCCACCCTCCCTCCTCTCTATCAAAATCCTGATTGATACAACAGGCAGATGATACTGTACACACACACACACACACACACACACAGGGTGGAAACCACAGAATTAGAATTCTAATTCTGGAATCCTAATTTATTAAAATTCTGTGGTGGAACACAAACCAACACAGGTAGATATTGTCTGTACAGTCCTCACTGAGGCTCAAATACCTCAGACAAATAAATAGCTAAATACATTAAAAACAAGTCAAAACCATCACAGCAGGAAATCCTGGGTTAAAGTTCCTCCCAAATGTCCCCCCTATCTCCTGCGTAGTACACTACTTTCAACTAGTACTACGAAAAGAATAGGGAGAGATTACAGACCACTGGATTGCCTTGGACAACCACAAAAAACAGCTGCAGCTATACTCTTCACACTGAACACTCTTCGGGCTCTAATTTAAGTTGTGCTTCTAATAACACTGTTATTGTAAGGCCCTTTGGCCTATAGGTCTTAACTGTGTATTAGACCGTAAGGAAAAGTACTGACACATACGGTAGGAAGGAGACAAAAGGATGCATCCCAAATAGCACAATATTCCCTATATAGTGCACTACGTTTACCAGGGCCAAATGGCATTATATTCCCTATATAGTGCACTACTACTGACCAGGGCCCATTGGCATTATATTCCCTATATAGTGCACTACTGTTGAGCAAGGCACTGGTCAAAAGTAGTGCACTAAATAGTGAAGAGGGTGCCATTTAAAATGCAGAGAGAAAACAACATGAGACAGACAGGTGTAGAGATGCATACAGAATAGACAGAGACATCTACAGTTCGACAGCCTCACTCAAGACAGCCCTCAGTATTTCTGAGGTTATTAAAAATGTTGACATTGGTTATTGCCTCGTCATTTATTATTTTTTTATTATTGAAGATTGTCAAGTCAACTTGTTCAGAGAGAAAGAGAATGTGTATTTTCACTTAGTCTTATCGGCCTTGGAGACTATCAATAACATGTCTGTTTTCAGAGCAAAAAAAACAGCAACAACAAACCAGGGTCTAAAATGGTATCCTATTCCCAGGGGTATTCAACTCTGACCCCTACGAGGTCGGCTGCTTTTCTGTTCTAACTAATAATTAATATCACCCCACCTGGTGTCCCAGGTCTAAATCAGGCCCTGATTAGAAAGAGAATCACCCCACCTGGTGTCCCAGGTCTAAATCAGTCCCTGATTAGAGGGGAATCACCCCACCTGGTGTCCCAGGTCTAAATCAGGCCCAGATTAGAGGAGAATCACCCACCTGGTGTCCCAGGTCTAAATCAGGCCCTGATTAGAGGAGAATCACCCCACCTGGTGTCCCAGGTCTAAATCAGGCCCTGATTAGAGGGGAATCACCCACCTGGTGTCCCAGGTCTATATCAGTCCCTGATTAGAGGGGAATCACCCACCTGGTGTCCCCAGGTCTAAACCAGTCCCTGATTAGAGGGGAATCACCCACCTGGTGTCCCAGGTCTAAATCAGTCCCTGATTAGAGGGGAATCACCCACCTGGTGTCCCAGGTCTAAATCAGTCCCTGATTAGAGGGGAATCACCCACCTGGTGTCCCAGGTCTAAATCAGTCCCCGATTAGAGGAGATTCACCCACATGGTGTCCAAGGTCTAAATCAGTCCCCGATTAGAGGGGAATCCCCCACCTGGTGTCCCAGGTCTAAATCAGGCCCCGATTAGAGGAGAATCACCAACCTGGTGTCCCAGGTCTAAATAAGTCCCTGATTAGAGGGGGAATCACCCACCTGGTGTCCCAGGTCTAAATCAGTCCCCGATTAGAGGGGAACAATGCAAAGATGCATTGGAACTGGCTCGGAGGTCCAGAGTTGAGTTTGAGGGCCCTAATATATAGTGCACTACTTTGGGGTGCCATTTCAAACACAACCTAAACCCAAACCCGGGGAGCTCTTCTTAGTGATCCTTCACACTTAAGAAACCACTCTAGCAGAGAGGATGAACAGTAGGGTTTACAGCCAGGGCCTTAGTGATGATGTCACCACCACAGCAGCACAGATACTACACCAGCAAGGCACACACACTAGTCGGTGAGCTCAAGACCAACGACAATCTCACTGGAAAAAAGCACAGAAATAAGAATGTATACCAGTATTGCATCAACAACTAATATATGGTATACATACAGTACCTATGGTATACATACAGTACCTATGGCATACATACAGTACCTATGGTATACATACAGTACCTATGGTATACATACAGTACCTATGGTATACACAGTACCCACATCCAACAACATAGCCCGGCTTCCACATCCTAAAACATAGCCCGGCTTCCACATCCTACAACATAGATATCTGTGGTTCTGGGCCAGTAGATTCCAATGACAACATAGATTACTGTGGTTCTGGGCCAGTAGATTCCAATGACAACATAGATTACTGTGGTTCTGGGCCAGTAGCTTCCAATGACAACATAGATATCTGTGGTTCTGGGCCAGTAGCTTCCAATGACAACATAGATATCTGTGGTTCTGGGCCAGTAGATTCCAATGACAACATTGATAAACATCAGGATGTAACAGTTGACAGCAGAAGAAAATGGACAATGAATAGCAGAAAAAAACGAACAATACCATATCATGTACAAGCAAACACACATACAGGTAAATATCACTGTATTTTTAGAGTTGGACTCTAGCATAACACACAACACAAATAAACCTACACATTATGGAATAAACAACAATGATGTCCTACGTCATATAGTAGTATATATGTAGTAGATTATGTAGCCTGTGATTTTTCCATTGGCCTCTGAGGGGGGGGGGCTGCCAGTTGACTATGATGGTACGTGGTTTCGGCTCCTTGCTCACCACAGTCACGTCTTTTGGCTGTACGTTTTACAGGATGGTCATGTGATTCTGTGACACCTTTTTAAATATCTTGACTATAAATAGTCTGTCAGCCCTTCAAAAAGGGGGTCATTCAGTGACACACATTTACCTCATATTAGGAGTGATCAATACTCGTCAATACTTACAAATACTGAAACAGCTGTTTTGTCTGTGGTAACACAGGAAACGCTAGTATGATCATTCATTTGCATACGTCGATGACTAATAAATATGATTCTCTTCATGAATTGTATAAAGAAAAGTACTGTGGTGAACCTATTTGCTGTAAAGTCTGCTTCCAACTCACACTCTCAAATACGTAGATTCCCCCCCCCCCCCCCCCCCTTGAACGCGGCTCACTCTCCAGATCCCAATCACCTGAATTCGGATCACCTGTTCACACACACACCTGTATGTCATTATCACACACGGTTTAGTTCAGTTCTTTGCACCCCATCATTGTGAGGTATTGTTTGTTTTATGGTACACGTCTGTGAGAAGCACTTCCTGTAATTTCCACTTCCTGTAATTTACACCTCCTGTGTATGATAGTTTTTGCCTGCCTCACTAACGACGCCTTTTGCCTATTCTCCCCTGCCTGTACCTTAGCCTATCAGATTTCCTGTACCATAGCCTGTCTCCCAGACAACGTTAGTAGCCTTTTCCCTGGCTGTACTGTTACCCTTTTTGGACTCCCTGTGTATGACCTTCTGCCTACCCCTGGACCCAGCTACCTGCCTCCTGAGTATGACCTTCTGCCTGCCCCTGAACCCAGCTACCTGCCTCCTCCTGTGTATGACCTTCTGCCTGCCCCTGGACTCAGCTACCTGCCTCCTCCTGTGTATGACCTTCTGCCTGCCCCTGGACCCAGCTACCTGCCTCCTCCTGTGTATGACCTTCTGCCTGCCCCTGGACCCAGCTACCTGCCTCCTCTTGTGTATGACCTTGTGCCTGCCCCTGGACCCAGCTACCTGCCTCCTCCTGTGTATGACCTTCTGCCTGCCCCTGGACCCAGCTACCTGCCTCCTCCTGTGTATGACCTTCTGCCTGCCCCTGAACCCAGCTACCTGCCTCCTCCTGTGTATGACCTTCTGCCTGCCCCTGGACCCAGCTACCTGCCTCCTCCTGTGTATGACCTTCTGCCTGCCCCTGGACCCAGCTACCTGCCTCCTCCTGTGTATGACCTTCTGCCTGCCCCTGAACCCAGCTACCTGCCTCCTCCTGTGTATGACCTTCTGCCTGCCCCTGGACCCAGCTACCTGCCTCCTCCTGTGTATGACCTTCTGCCTGTCCCTGGACCCAGCTACCTGCCTCCTCCTGTGTATGACCTTCTGCCTGTCCCTGGACCCAGCTACCTGCCTCCTCCTGTGTATGACCTTCTGCCTGTCCCTGGACCCAGCTACCTGCCTCCTCCTGTGTATGACCTTCTGCCTGCCCCTGGACCCAGCTACCTGCCTCTTCCTGTGTATGACCTTCTGCCTGCCCCTGGACCCAGCTACCTGACTCCTCCTGTGTATGACCTTCTGCCTGCCCCTGGACCCAGCTACCTGCCTCTGGACCCAGCTACCTGCCCCTGGACCCAGCTACCTGCCCCTGGACCCAGCTACCTGCCCCTGGACCCAGCTACCTGCCCCTGGACCCAGCTACCTGCCCCTGGACCCAGCTACCTGCCTCCTCCTGGACCCAGCTACCAGCCCCTGGACCCAGCTACCTGCCTCCTCCTGGACCCAGCTACCTGCCTCCTCCTGTGTATGACCTTCTGCCTGCCCCTGGACCCAGCTACCTGCCCCTGGACCCAGCTACCTGCCCCTGGACCCAGCTACCTGCCCCTGAACCCAGCTACCTGCCCCTGGACCCAGCTACCTGCCCCTGGACCCAGCTACCTGCCCCTGGACCCAGCTACCTGCCCCTGGACCCAGCTACCTGCCCCTGGACCCAGCTACCTGCCCCTGGACCCAGCTACCTGCCCCTGGACCCAGCTACCTGCCCCTGGACCCAGCTAACAGCCCCTGGACCCAGCTACCTGCCTCCTCCTGGACCCAGCTACCAGCCCCTGGACCCAGCTACCTGCCTCCTCCTGGACCCAGCTACCTGCCTCCTCCTGTGTATGACCTTCTGCCTGCCCCTGGACCCAGCTACCTGCCCCTGGACCCAGCTACCTGCCCCTGAACCCAGCTACCTGCCCCTGGACCCAGCTACCTGCCCCTGGACCCAGCTACCTGCCCCTGGACCCAGCTACCTGCCCCTGAACCCAGCTACCAGCCCCTGGACCCAGCTACCTGCCCCTGGACCCAGCTACCTGCCCCTGGACCCAGCTACCAGCCCCTGGACCCAGCTACCTGCCCCTGGACCCAGCTACCTGCCCCTGGACCCAGCTACCTGCCCCTGGACCCAGCTACCTGCCCCTGGACCCAGCTACCTGCCCCTGGACCCAGCTACCTGCCCCTGGACCCAGCTACCTGCCCCTGGACCCAGCTACCAGCCCCTGGACCCAGCTACCAGCCCCTGGACCCAGCTACCTGCCTCCTCCTGTGGTCCTTTACCAATAAACACCTGCTGCGCCCTGCGTTTGAAACCAGCACTTTGTCTCCCTTCGTGTTCATTATAATTGCACCAGGCAGACAGCTGTATAAAGCCCAGCCTATCTCAGTAGGAGCTTAACAGACTGGGGCGTGCATACAAAATGGTGCCCTACTTTTGACCAGGGTCTATTGGGAGGGGAAGAGATCTGGTCAAAAGTAATGCATTATATAAGGAACTTGGTTCTATTGTGGATGCACGCAGGCTCCAAACCATTCTTTACCCTATTGTGAACCTGAGTGAGAGGCAGAGAGAGAGGCAGAGAGAGAGAGAGGCAGAGAGAGAGAGGCAGAGAGAGAGAGAGGCAGAGAGAGAGGCAGAGGCAGAGAGAGAGAGGCAGAGAGAGAGGCAGAGAGAGAGGCAGAGAGAGAGAGAGGCAGAGAGAGAGGCAGAGAGAGAGGCAGAGAGAGAGGCAGAGAGGCAGAGAGAGAGAGGCAGAGAGGCAGAGAGAGAGAGGCAGAGAGAGAGAGAGAGGCAGAGTGAGAGAGAGGCAGAGAGAGAGGCAGAGAGGCAGAGAGAGACAGAGCACAGGTGCTTTGGGTGTCCAGCATTGAGGGAATAGGGGACTACATTGGTATTAGGGTCCCATTTCAGACGCAGACCTGACCTTGTAAAACAGACCGGCCCGCTCAGTCTCGTCATACCATATACAAGAGGCCTGGCTTGGGCACACACTGGTTGAATCAACGTTGTGTCCACACTATTTCAATTGAAAATTATGTTGAACCCAACGTGGAATAGATGTTGAATTGACATCTTCTCCCTGTGGTAGGGGACTTTTACTCCGAAACAGTCGAATGCTGTATGGCAGAACTGGGCTCCTGAGTGGCGTCACTACAGTCCCTGGTGGTAGGTCGTCATTGACAATAAGTATTTGTTCTTATTAACTGACTTGCCGAGTTAAATAAAGATAAAATAAATCAAGCCGACTGTCAACTCACCTCCATCCATCTCAAGTCACTTTGGTCCTCTGTTGAGAAGACTAAATCAGCCAATGTGTAATAACCCCAACAACCTAGCTACTCCCCTTCCAGTCCTTCCAACCAAAAGTGTATAGGGACTAAGGTGCTATATGGGATGCGTTCGAGGGTCTGTGACTGACACAACAGGTATCTGGTGATATAGCGCGCATCACATAGGAAACACAGTCACAACAGGTGGACAGCTTTAGTGACTTCATGGCCCAGAGAAAACAGGTATCTGGCGATATAGCGCGCATCACATAGGAAACACAGTCACAACAGGTGGACAGCTTTAGTGACTTCATGGCCCAGAGAAAACAGGTATCTGGTGATATAGCGCGCATCACATAGGAAACACAGTCACAACAGGTGGACAGCTTTAGTGACTTCATGGCCCAGAGAAAACAGGTATCTGGCGATATAGCGCGCATCACATAGGAAACACAGTCACAACAGGCCTATAAAACAACAAGCATCTGTAACACCACCATCATCATTACAACGCAGGTTGACGTTTGTTGTCGTGAATCTTGCCTCGGAGGCAGAACTGAGCGATTTCCACTAGACGGACCAGCTGCAAAGTCAAAATTGCCTATATATACACACATATATAAATAATTTAAGGTTAGGCATTAAGGTTTTCAATGTGCTTAAGGTTAAGTTCGAAACTCAGATGTTATGACTTTGTGGCTGGTGACCATTCTGCAGAGCTGCCTCCAGAACAACATTCATGCCAAGAAAAGAAAAAACCCCATTAGCATTACAACTGCCGCCATGTAACAGTTTGATTTATTCAACCTTTTAAAACGTCAACCTTTAAATGGCTTGTCCCAGCATGCAATACATTGGAACCTATTACAGTACACATAACCATAGACACGTACTGTATATAGATATCTATCCATCTATGACCTTTTACACAATACTCTGATTCCACCAGTTAGTTCAACCAGCTCACTACTCTGATTCCACCAGTTAGTTCAACCATCTCACTACTCTGATTCCACCAGTTAGTTCAGTTAGTTCAACCATCTCACTACTCTGATTCCACCAGTTAGTTCAGTCAGTTCAACCATCTCACTACTCTGATTCCACCAGTTAGTTCAGTTAGTTCAACCATCTCACTACTCTGATTCCACCAGTTAGTTCAGTTAGTTCAACCATCTCACTACTCTGATTCCACCAGTTAGTTCAGTTAGTTCAACCATCTCACTACTCTGATTCCACCAGTTAGTTCAACCATCTCACTACTCTGATTCCACCAGTTAGTTCAGTTAGTTCAACCATCTCACTACTCTGATTCCACCAGTTAGTTCAGTCAGTTCAACCATCTCACTACTCTGATTCCACCAGTTAGTTCAGTTAGTTCAACCATCTCACTACTCTGATTCCACCAGTTAGTTCAGTTAGTTCAACCATCTCACTACTCTGATTCCACCAGTTAGTTCAGTTAGTTCAACCATCTCACTACTCTGATTCCACCAGTTAGTTCAGTCAGTTCAACCATCTCACTACTCTGATTCCACCAGTTAGTTCAACCATCTCACTACTCTGATTCCACCAGTTAGTTCAACCATCTTACTACTCTGATTCCACCAGTTAGTTCAGTTAGTTCAACCATCTCACTACTCTGATTCCACCAGTTAGTTCAACCATCTCACTACTCTGATTCCACCAGTTAGTTCAACCATCTTACTACTCTGATTCCACCAGTTAGTTCAACCATCTCACTACTCTGATTCCACCAGTTAGTTCAGTTAGTTCAACCAGCTCACTTATCCCTCATTCTTCTTCTTCTTCTTCTTCTTCTTCTTCTTCTTCTTCTTCTTCTTCTTCTTCTTCTTCTTCTTCTTCTTCTTGCAGAATCCTATACAATTGTAGTCCCTTGTTCCTCACAGTTGTAGTTCTTTGTGAAAAAAAGCAGTTGCACTCACACAAGCACAAAGAAGAAGGCGTGGATTAGGCTGGGCAGAGGCTGGGCAGAGGCTGGGCAGAGGCTGGGCAGAGGCTGGGGCCCCCGGCAGGGAGTGGGGTGAAGATTGGGTGGGGGTGGGTGGCCTAATGAGGAAGTGGAACCAGGATATCCACGTAGTTGATGGGGAAGAAACCTGATTGGCCGTTGACCATTCCCTCGTACCAGTTATCATCGATCTGATTGGTTAGGGTGATGATATCGCCCTCTTTGAAACCCAGCTCACCCTCGTTCTCCGGCACAAAGTCATACAACGCCCGGCAGCACGGTTGGTCCATAGGAGCTGGGGGAGAGAGGGGAAGGGTGGAGAGAAGGAGACGAAGAGAGAGAGGGGGAGAGAGGGGAAGGAGACAAAGAGAGAGAGGGGGAGAGAGTGAGACGAAGAGAGAGAGGGGGAGAGAAAGAGAGAGACCGACAAAGATAAAGACCGACAGAGAGAGAGAACGACAGACAGAGAGAGAACGACTGAGTGTGTCTGTACGTGGATCTGTGAGTCTGTGTCTTAATTTGGATCTGTAAGTCTGTGTGTCTGTATGTGGATCTGTGAGTCTGTGTCTGTACGTGTATCTGTGAGTCTGTGTGTCTGTACGATGATCTGTGTGTCTGTACGTGGATCTGTGTGTCTTTACGTGGATCTGTGTGTCTGTACGTGGATCTGTGTGTCTGTACGTGGATCTGTGTGTCTGTACGTGGATCTGTGTGTCTGTACGTGGATCTGTGTGTCTGTACGTGGATCTGTGAGTCTGTGTCTGTACGTGGATCTGTGAGTCTGTGTGTCTGTACGTGGATCTGTGTGTCTGTACGTGGATCTGTGAGTCTGTACGTGGATCTGTGTGTCTGTACGTGGATCTGTGTGTCTGTACGTGGATCTGTGTGTCTGTACGTGGATCTGTGTGTCTGTACGTGGATCTGTGTGTCTGTACGTGGATCTGTGAGTCTGTACGTGGATCTGTGTGTCTGTACGTGGATCTGTGTGTCTGTACGTGGATCTGTGAGTCTGTACGTGGATCTGTGTGTCTGTACGTGGATCTGTGTGTCTGTACGTGGATCTGTGTGTCTGTACGTGGATCTGTGTCTCTGTACGTGGATCTGTGTCTCTGTACGTGGATCTGTGTCTCTGTACGTGGATCTGTGTGTCTGTACGTGGATCTGTGTGTCTGTACGTGGATCTGTGTGTCTGTACGTGGATCTGTGAGTCTGTACGTGTATCTGTGAGTCTGTACGTGTATCTGTGAGTCTGTACGTGTATCTGTGAGTCTGTACGTGTATCTGTGAGTCTGTGTGTCTGTACATGTATCTGTGAGTCTGTGTGTCTGTACGTGGATCTGTGAGTCTGTGTGTCTGTACGTGGATCTGTGTGTCTGTACGTGGATCTGTGTGTCTGTACGTGGATCTGTGTGTCTGTACGTGGATCTGTGTGTCTGTACGTGGATCTGTGTGTCTGTACGTGGATCTGTGTGTCTGTACGTGGATCTGTGTGTCTGTACGTGGATCTGTGAGTCTGTACGTGGATCTGTGAGTCTGTACGTGGATCTGTGTGTCTGTACGTGGATCTGTGTGTCTGTACGTGGATCTGTGAGTCTGTACGTGGATCTGTCAGTCTGTGTGTCTGTACGTGGATCTGTGAGTCTGTGTGTCTGTACGTGGATCTGTGAGTCTGTGTCTGTACATGGATCTGTGAGTCTGTGTCTGTACATGGATCTGTGAGTCTGTGTCTGTGCATGGATCTGTGAGTCTGTGTCTGTACATGGATCTGTGAGTCTGTGTGTCTGTACGTGGATCTGTGAGTCTGTGTGTCTGGACGTGGATCTGTGAGTCTGTGTCTGTACATGGATCTGTGAGTCTGTGAGTCTGGACGTGGATCTGTGAGTGTATGTCTGCACGTGGATCTGTGAGTGTATGTCTGCACGTGGATCTGTTCGTACGTGGATCTGCGAGTACATAGGCACAGATCCACGTACAGACTCAAATCTGTGTGTTTGTACTTGGATCTATGTTTCTGTGTGTGGGTCTGTGAGTCTGTGTGTCTGTACGTGGATCTGTGAGTCTGTGTGTCTGTACGTGGATCTGTGTGTCTGTACGTGGATCTGTGTGTCTGTACGTGGATCTGTGTGTCTGTACGTGGATCTGTGTGTCTGTACGTGGATCTGTGTGTCTGTACGTGGATCTGTGTGTCTGTACGTGGATCTGTGTGTCTGTACGTGGATCTGTGTGTCTGTACGTGGATCTGTGTGTCTGTACGTGGATCTGTGAGTCTGTACGTGGATCTGTGAGTCTGTACGTGGATCTGTGTGTCTGTACGTGGATCTGTGTGTCTGTACGTGGATCTGTGAGTCTGTACGTGGATCTGTCAGTCTGTGTGTCTGTACGTGGATCTGTGAGTCTGTGTGTCTGTACGTGGATCTGTGAGTCTGTGTCTGTACATGGATCTGTGAGTCTGTGTCTGTACATGGATCTGTGAGTCTGTGTCTGTGCATGGATCTGTGAGTCTGTGTCTGTACATGGATCTGTGAGTCTGTGTGTCTGTACGTGGATCTGTGAGTCTGTGTGTCTGGACGTGGATCTGTGAGTCTGTGTCTGTACATGGATCTGTGAGTCTGTGAGTCTGGACGTGGATCTGTGAGTGTATGTCTGCACGTGGATCTGTGAGTGTATGTCTGCACGTGGATCTGTTCGTACGTGGATCTGCGAGTACATAGGCACAGATCCACGTACAGACTCAAATCTGTGTGTTTGTACTTGGATCTATGTTTCTGTGTGTGGGTCTGTGAGTCTGTGAGTCTGAGTCTGTACGTGGATCTGTGCGTATGTACGTGGATCTGCGAGTCTGTGTGTCTGTATGTGGATCTGTGAGTCCTATGTCTGTACGTGGATCTGCAAGTCAGTACGTGGATCTGCGAGTGTGTGCATCTGTGCGTAGATCTGTGAGTCTTTACATGGATCTGTGAGTCTTTACGTGGATCTGTGTGTCTGGACGTGGATCTGCGAGTCTGGACGTGGATCTGCGAGTCTGGACGTGGATCTGCGAGTCTGGACGTGGATCTGCGAGTCTGTGTGTGAGTCTGCGAGTCTGGACGTGGATCTGTGAGTCTGTAAGTGGATATGTGAGTCTGTGTGTGAGTCTGCGAGTCTGTGTGTGAGTCTGCGAGTCTGTGTGTGAGTCTGCGAGTCTGTGTGTGAGTCTGCGAGTCTGGACGTGGATCTGTGAGTGGATCTGTAAGTCTGTATTTGGATCTGTGTGTTTGTACTTGGATCTATGTTTCTGTGTGTGGGTCTGTGAGTCTTTGTTTTGTACGTGGATCTGTGAATGTGAGCGTCTGCGTCCGTCCCGTGTTGTGTGTTCTCACCGGGGGTGCGCGTGGGGCCTGGGGACAAGGCCGGGACGGGGGACTTGGTGGTGTTGAGCCCCCCATTGTGGCTGTCGCTGGGGGGGAGCAGCTCCAGGACCATCCGGGGTTTAGGAACATACTCCTTCCTGGGTTTATCCTGCGCCTCCCTGATCCTGGAGAGACAACACAGAGGTCAGAGGTCAACACACCACAATGTCAGTGTAAAACACAGGGCAGGGTTCAAGGGGTGTTACAGCGAGACTTTCAAGGCTCGTTTCACATTTGAGCCGACATGCACAGGGTTAACCATGAACACGAACTCCTTGAACGTAGGAAGAAAATGCCTTTAAAAATGTTCAATGTCAACACTACAGTGTCCCAGCCCTCTGTCTGTGTCTGTCTGTCAACACTACAGTGTCCCAGCCCTCTGTCTGTGTCTGTCTGTCAACACTACAGTGTCCCAGGCCTCTGTCTGTGTCTGTCTGTCAACACTACAGTGTCCCAGCCCTCTGTCTGTGTCTGTCTGTCAACACTACAGTGTCCCAGCCCTCTGTATGTGTGTCAACACTACAGTGTCCCAGCCCTCTGTCGGTCTGTCTGTCAACACTACAGTGTCCCAGCCCTAGTGTCTGTCTGTCTGTCTGTCAACACTACAGTGTCCCAGCCCTAGTGTCTGTCTGTCTGTCTGTCAACACTACAGTGTCCCAGCCCTCTGTCTGTGTCTGTCTGTCAACACTACAGTGTCCCAGCCCTCTGTCTGTCTGTCAACACTACAGTGTCCCAGCCCTCTGTCTGTCTGTCAACACTACAGTGTCCCAGCCCTAGTCTCTGTATGTCTGTGTCTGTATGTGTCTGTGTCTGTATGTCTGTGTCTGTATGTCTGTGTCTGTATGTCTGTCTGTCTGTATGTCTGTATGTCTGTCTGTCTGTGTGTCTGTGTCTGTATGTCTGTGTGACTGACCTCTCGTGCAGCTTGCTGGAGAGCTGCTGTAGTATTTCTGTGGCTTGTCTGTGATACTCCACCTGGGCCTGGACCAACGCTGTTAGCTGACTCACCTGCTCAATCTGCACAAACACACACACACACACACACACACACACACACACACACACACACACACAGGGAAAAAAGTGTCTCAAAGTTAGTTTTAGCCTACTCAAACAGATCCAACAACAGACAGAGATGGTGAGGAGAGACAGAGAGGAGAGAGGGACAGAGAGGAGAGAGAGAGAGAGACAGAGAGGGGAGAGAGAAGAGAGGGACAGAGAGGGGAAAGGGACAGAGAGGGTGAGGAGAGAGGGATAGAGAGGAGAGAGAGAGAGAGGGTGAGGAGAGAGGGACAGAGAGGGTGAGGAGAGAGGGATAGAGAGGAGAGAGGGACAGAGAGGGTGAGGAGAGAAGGATAGAGAGGAGAGAGGGACAGAGAGGGTGAGGAGAGAGGGATAGAGAGGGTGAGGAGAGACAGAGAGGAGAGGGACAGAGAGGAGAGAGGGACAGAGAGGGTGAGGAGAGAGGGATAGAGAGGAGAGCGGGACAGAGAGGGTGAGGAGAGAGGGACAGAGAGGGTGAGGAGAAACAGAGAGGGTGAGGAGAGAGGGACAGAGAGGGTGAGGAGAAACAGAGAGGAGAGAGAGAGGAGAGAGGGACAGAGAGGGTGAGGAGAGAGGGATAGAGAGGGTGGGGAGAAACAGAGAGGAGAGAGAGAGGGACAGAGAGGGTGAGGAGAGAGGGATAGAGCGGGTGAGGAGAGAGGGATAGAGAGGAGAGAGGGACAGAGTAGGTGAGGAGAGACAGAGAGGAGAGACAGAGAGGGGGAGGAGGAGGAGGAGGAGAGACAGAGAGGAGGAGAGACAGAGAGGAGGAGAGACAGAGAGGAGAGAGAGAGAGAGAGAGAGAGAGAGAGAGAGAGAGAGAGAGAGAGAGAGAGAGAGACAGAGACAGAGAGACAGAGAGACAGAGAGAGAGAGAGAGGGAGGAGAGAGAGAGGGAGGAGAGAGGGAGAGAGAGAGAGGAGGAGAGAGAGAGAGGAGAGAGAGAGGCGGAGGAGGAGAGACAGAGAGGGACAGCGAGGAGAGAGGGACAGAGAGGGACAGGGACAACCTACATCACTCTCCAGCAGACAGAGACAGAGACAGGGACAACCTACATCACTCTCCAGCAGGTTGAACATGCTCAGACAGACAGACAGACAGAGAGGGACAGAGAGGAGAGAGCAGACAGAGACAACTTACATCACTCTCCAGCAGGTTGAACATGCTCAGACAGACAGACAGACAGACAGACAGACAGACAGACAGACAGACAGACAGACAGACAGACAGACAGACAGACAGACAGACAGACAGAGAGGAGAGAGGGACAGAGAGGAGAGAGGGACAGAGACAACCTACATCACTCTCCAGCAGGTTGAACATGCTCTGCTCTGCCACTTCTTTGGACTCATCAAACTTCTCCAGCGCCTGTCTGATCTCCTCCTCCAGGACTCCTTTACCTACAATTATATAACAAGTTATTATAATGACATCAACGTTTCTATTTGAGAGAGTAATAATAACAAAAAACATACCGAACAAAAATATAAACACAACATGTAAAGTGTTGGTCCCATGTTTCCTGAGCTGAAATAAAAGATCCCAGAAATGTTTCATATGCAAAAAAAAATGCTTATTTCTCTCAAATGTTGTGTTTACATCCCTGATCATTACACAGGTGCACCTTGTGCTGGGTACAACAAAAGGCCACACTAAAATATGCAAATTGGTCACACAACACAACGTCACATTCGGCTTCTACACCTGCGGGATCGTCTGAGACCAGCCACCCGGACAGCTGATGAAATGTATTATTTCTGTCTGTAATAAAGCGCCTTTGTGGGGAAAAACTCATTCTGATTGGCTGGACCTGGCTCCCAAGTGAGGTGGGCCTATGTCCTCCCAGGCCCACCCATGGCTGTTTCTCCATCCAGTCATGTGAAATCCATAGATTAGGGCCTAATAAATGTATTTCAATTGACTAATTTCCTTATATAAACTGTAACTCAGTAAAATCTTTGCATGTTAATAATAATGATAAATAATAATAATGATAATAATGATAAATAATAATGTTAATAATAATAACAATAATAATGATAATAATAATAATAGTAATGATAATAATGCTAATAATAATAACAATAATAATGATAATAATAATAATAATAATAGTAATAATAATAATAATAATAATAATGATATTAATAATAATAATAATGATAATAATAATAAATAGTAATAATAATAGTCATAAATAATAATAATAATAATCCCATCTCCTTTACCGTGACGTTTCTTCTTATAGTCAAAGTCCAGGCGGCGTCCCTGCATCTTCTTCAGGTGGTGCTGCAACAACATCTTTCATTCACTTCATTTATTTTTAAATGATTTATTTCCGATTCATTGAAATTAATTTAAGATGGATTGAAATTAATTTAATATTTTATTTACTTAACAATAACTTCCTGTAAGTAAGTTCATCAACATGTACTGTATTTATAATTCAATAATTTACTTCATAATAATTAAACCTTTATTTAACATATATATTTATTTAACACACACACACACACACATACATATATATATATATATATAATATCATAAATTGAACATTTATCTAACATATTTAATATTTATTGATGTCGTCTTTTTTTCCTGTAGGTTCTGTCGTGGATCAATAAAGTTCTGATATCTACCTGTATTTCTTTGATGTCTTTTTCCTGTAGGTTCTGCAGTGGATCAATAAAGTTCTGTTTGACCTCCATATCCAGGGCATCCTTCACCGCCCCCAGCTCACCCATGGCCTCCCCAGCATCTAGGAGAGCCAGACCTGGAGGAGGGAGAGGGGACAAGGAGAGAGGGAAGGGTAGGGAGAGGTGGAGGGAGAGAGGGGGGGAGGGAGGTGGAGGGAGAGAGGGGGGGAGGGAGGGGGGGGGGAGAGAGGTGGAGGGAGGGAGGGAGGGACAGAAAAGGAATGGGAGGGTAGACGGCGAGAGAGTTGAATTGTTTGTATGTTCCATCAGAGAGATTGACCAAGATGTTGACTTATTGATGCTGTATTGTCAATACAGTAGGTGTGTGTGTCTTTATATGTCTGTGTGTGTCTGATGCAGCGTGTGTGTGTGTGTGTGTGTGTGTGTGTGTGTGTGTGTGTGTGTGTGTGTGTGTGTGTGTGTGTGTGTGTGTGTGTGTGTGTGAACACACGTACCAAAGCATGACTCCTCTCCCAGCTCTCGTCCGAAGCGCTGCATGGCCTCACCCAGTACAGTCTCAGCCTGGGGGTAACCCGGTCCCTTCTCCTGTCCTCTGATCTTAGACATGGTCCCTATCAGACTCAGCTTAGCCCTGGATGCTGGGGAAGAGAGAGAGAGTCTGTGAGAGAGAGAGAGAGACTGTCTGTGAGAGAGAGAGAGTCTGTTTGTCTGTCTGTGAGAGAAAGAGACAGAGAGAGAGAGAGTCTGTGAGAGAGAGAGAGAGGGCTTGTTCTCACCTGGGTTGGGCTGTAGGTATTCTGTAGTTTTGGTCATGATGTCTAGCACTGCCCTACCGGTGGTGTCCACCTTCTATACACACACACACACACACACACACACACACACACACACACACAAGTTGTGAATCCGGTTGTCCTGACAGTGTGAGAGAGCAACTAACAGTCAGTACATTCAACTAAGGTAGGTAAGACCGTAGTAGTAGTAAGTAAGTAGTAGTAACAGTAGTAGTAGTAGTAGTAACAGTAGTAGTAGTAGTAGTAGTAATAGTAGTAGTAGTAGTAACAGTAGTAGTAACAGTAGTAGTAGTAGTAGCAGTAGTAGTAGTAGTAGTAGTAGTAGTAGTAACAGTAGTAACAGTAGTAGTAACCGTAGTAAGAGTAGTAGTAGTAGTAGTAGTAACAGTAGTAGTAGTAGTAGTAGTAACAGTAGTAGAAGTAGTAACAGTAGTAGTAGTAGTAACAGTAGTAGTAACAGTAGTAGCAGTAGTAGCAGTAGTAGTAGTAGTAGTAGTAGTAGTAGTAACAGTAGTAGTAGTAGTAGTAGTAACAGTAGCAACAGTAGTAGTAGTAGTAGTAGTAACAGTAGCAGTAGTAGTAGTAACAGTAACAGTAGTAACAGTAGTAACAGTAGTAGTAGTAGTAGTAACAGTAGTAGTAGTAACAGTAGTAGTAGTAGTAGTAGTAGTAACAGTAGCAGTAGTAACAGTAACAGTAGTAACAGTAGTAGTAGTAACAGTAGCAGTAGTAGTAGTAACAGTAACAGTAGTAGTAGTAGTAGTAGTAGTAGTAACAGTAGTAGTAGTAGTAGTAGTAACAGTAACAGTAGTAGTAGTAACAGTAGTAACAGTAACAGTAGTAGTAGTAGTAACAGTAACAGTAGTAGTAGTACCAGTAGTAGTGGTAGTAGTAGTAGTAGTAACAGTAGTAGTAGTAATAGTAACAGCAGTAGTAGTAACAGTAGTAGTAGTAGTAGTAGTAACAGTAGTAGTAGTAGTAGTAACAGTAGTAACAGTAGTAGTAGTAGTAGTAACAGTAGTAGTAGTAGTAGTAGTAGTAGTAGTAGTAGTAGTAACAGTAGTAGTAGTAACAGTAGTAGCAGCAGTAGTAACAGTAGTAACAGTAGTAGTAACAGTAGTAACAGTAGTAGTAGTAACAGTAGTAACAGTAGTAGTAGTAGTAGTAGTAACAGTAGCAGTAGTAACAGTAGTAACAGTAACAGTAACAGTAGTAACAGTAGTAGTAGTAGTAGTAGTAACAGTAGCAGTAGTAACAGTAGTAACAGTAACAGTAACAGTAGTAACAGTAGTAGTAGTAACAGTAGTAGTAGTAGTAGTAGTAGTAACAGTAGTAGTAGTAGTAGTAGTAACAGTAGTAACAGTAGTAGTAGTAGTAGTAGTAACAGTAGTAGTAGTAGTAGTAGTAACAGTAGTAGTAGTAGTAGTAGTAGTAGTAGTAGTAGTAACAGTAGTAGTAGTAACAGTAGTAGCAGCAGTAGTAACAGTAGTAACAGTAGTAGTAGTAACAGTAGTAGTAGTAGTAGTAACAGTAGTAGTAGTAGTAACAGTAGTAACAGTAGTAGTAGTAGTAACAGTAGTAACAGTAGTAGTAGTAGTAACAGTAGCAGTAGTAACAGTAGTAACAGTAACAGTAACAGTAGTAACAGTAGTAGTAGTAACAGTAGTAACAGTAGCAGTAGTACTAGTAACAGTAGTAGTAGTAGTAACAGTAGTAGTAGTAGTAGTAGTAACAGTAACAGTAGTAGTAGTAGTAGTAGTAGTAGTAACAGTAGTAACAGTAACAGTAGTAGTAGTAATAGTAACAGTAGTAGTAGTAATAGCAGTAACAGTAGTAACAGTAGTAGTAGTAGTAGTAGTAACAGTAGTAGTAGTAGTAGTAGTAGTAGTAGTAGTAACAGTAGTAGTAGTAGTAGTAGTAGTAGTAGTAGTAGTAGTAACAGTAGTAACAGTAGTAGTAGTAACAGTAGTAGTAGTAGTAGTAGTAGTAGTAACAGTAGTAGTAGTAGTAACAGTAGTAGTAGTAGTAGTAACAGTAACAGTAGTAATAGTAACAGTAGTAGTAGTAGAAGTACTAGTAACAGTAGTAGTAGGAACAGTAGTAGCAGTAGTAACAGTAGTAGCAGTAACAGTAGTAGTATTAGTAACAGTAGTAGTAGTAGTAGTAGTAGTAGTAACAGTAGTAACAGTAGTAGTAGTAACAGTAGTAGTAGTATTCCTCGGGCTATGAGTGAGTGATTCTGACCCACAGTATTCCTCAGGCTATGAGTGAGTGAATCTGACCCACAGTATTCCTCAGGCTATGGGTGAGTGAATCTGACCCACAGTATTCCTCGGGCTATGAAGGAGTGAATCTGACCCATAGTATTCCTCAGGCTATGAGTGAGTGAATCTGACCCACAGTATTCCTCGGGCTATGAGTGAGTGAATCTGACCCACAGTATTCCTCAGGCTATGAGTGAGTGAATCTGACCCACAGTATTCCTCGGGCTATGAGTGAGTGAATCTGACCCACAGTATTCCTCTGGCTATGAGTGAGTGAATCTGACCCACAGTATTCCTCGGGCTATGAGTGAGTGAATCTGACCCACAGTATTCCTCTGGCTATGAGTGAGTGAATCTGACCCACAGTATTCCTCAGGCTATGAGGGAGTGAATCTGACCCACAGTATTCCTCAGGCTATGAGGGAGTGAATCTGACCCACAGTATTCCTTGGGCTATGAGTGAGTGAATCTGACCCACAGTATTCCTCGGGCTATGAGTGAGTGAATCTGACCCACAGTATTCCTCGGGCTATGAGTGAGTGAATCTGACCCACAGTATTCCTCTGGCTATGAGTGAGTGAATCTGACCCACAGTATTCCTCAGGCTATGAGTGAGTGAATCTGACCCACAGTATTCCTCAGGCTATGAGTGAGTGAATCTGACCCACAGTATTCCTCAGGCTATGAGTGAGTGAATCTGACCCACAGTATTCCTCAGGCTATGAGTGAGTGAATCTGACCCACAGTATTCCTCGGGCTATGAGTGAGTGAATCTGACCCACAGTATTCCTCGGGCTATGAGTGAGTGAATCTGACCCACAGTATTCCTCAGGCTATGAGGGAGTGAATCTGACCCACAGTATTCCTCTGGCTATGAGTGAGTGAATCTGACCCACAGTATTCCTCGGGCTATGAGTGAGTGAATCTGACCCACAGTATTCCTCGGGCTATGAGTGAGTGAATCTGACCCACAGTATTCCTCAGGCTATGAGTGAGTGAATCTGACCCACAGTATTCCTCAGGCTATGAGGGAGTGAATCTGACCCACAGTATTCCTCGGGCTATGAGTGAGTGAATCTGACCCACAGTATTCCTCTGGCTATGAGTGAGTGAATCTGACCCACAGTATTCCTCTGGCTATGAGTGAGTGAATCTGACCCACAGTATTCCTCTGGCTATGAGTGAGTGAATCTGACCCACAGTATTCCTCAGGCTATGAGTGAGTGAATCTGACCCACAGTATTCCTCGGGCTATGAGTGAGTGAATCTGACCCACAGTATTCCTCGGGCTATGAGTGAGTGAATCTGACCCACAGTATTCCTCAGGCTATGAGTGAGTGAATCTGACCCACAGTATTCCTCAGGCTATGAGTGAGTGAATCTGACCCACAGTATTCCTCAGGCTATGAGTGAGTGAATCTGACCCACAGTATTCCTCGGGCTATGAGTGAGTGAATCTGACCCACAGTATTCCTCGGGCTATGAGTGAGTGAATCTGACCCACAGTATTCCTCAGGCTATGAGGGAGTGAATCTGACCCACAGTATTCCTCTGGCTATGAGTGAGTGAATCTGACCCACAGTATTCCTCGGGCTATGAGTGAGTGAATCTGACCCACAGTATTCCTCGGGCTATGAGTGAGTGAATCTGACCCACAGTATTCCTCAGGCTATGAGTGAGTGAATCTGACCCACAGTATTCCTCGGGCTATGAGTGAGTGAATCTGACCCACAGTATTCCTCAGGCTATGAGTGAGTGAATCTGACCCACAGTATTCCTCTGGCTATGAGTGAGTGAATCTGACCCACAGTATTCCTCAGGGTATGAGTGAGTGAATCTGACCCACAGTATTCCTCAGGCTATGAGTGAGTGAATCTGACCCACAGTATTCCTCTGGCTATGAGTGAGTGAATCTGACCCACAGTATTCCTCTGGCTATGAGTGAGTGAATCTGACCCACAGTATTCCTCAGGCTATGAGTGAGTGAATCTGACCCACAGTATTCCTCAGGCTATGAGGGAGTGAATCTGACCCACAGTATTCCTCAGGCTATGAGGGAGTGAATCTGACCCACAGTATTCCTCGGGCTATGAGTGAGTGAATCTGACCCACAGTATTCCTCTGGCTATGAGTGAGTGAATCTGACCCACAGTATTCCTCGGGCTATGAGTGAGTGAATCTGACCCACAGTATTCCTCTGGCTATGAGTGAGTGAATCTGACCCACAGTATTCCTCAGGCTATGAGTGAGTGAATCTGACCCACAGTATTCCTCAGGCTATGAGTGAGTGAATCTGACCCACAGTATTCCTCGGGCTATGAGTGAGTGAATCTGACCCACAGTATTCCTCAGGCTATGAGTGAGTGAATCTGACCCACAGTATTCCTCTGTACAGAATTCAACAGAATGATGACCTTTTCCATCTGAAGGAAGTCATCATCAAGTTTGGTTCCTTCTGCTCCTCCAACCTTCTCACTGACTTTCTACAGGGAGAGAGAGAGAAAAACAGAGACAGACAGAGACAAAGAGATGGGGGAGCGAGAGAGACAGAGAGAGAGAGAGAGACAGAGGGGGGAGAGAGGGAGAGGGAATAGAAACAGGAGTCTTAGTTAACGATATTAACAACTCATCAACCTCTTGTGAGAATATGCAGTGTGTGCATGTGTCCGTGTGTGTGTCAGTGTGTGTAGAGTTGCACATTTTGGGGAATATTCAGAGGTGGAAACTTTCCATGGGAATTAACGGGAATATATGGGAATTAACGGGAATATATGGGAATTAACGGGAATATATGGGAATTAACAGGAATATATGAAAATTAACGGGAATATATGGGAATTAACGGGAATATGTGGGAATTAACGGGAATATATGCAAATTAACGGGAATATATGGGAATTAACAGGAATATATGCAAATTAACGGGAATATATGGGAATTAATATTAATACCATTTAAATGTAGATGTTTTTTGCATTGGAAATATTTACCATATTAAATGGAGACAGAAACATAAACCTTTTACCTCTTAAGTAGACATCATTACAAATGATTAAATCCTTCCAATATATATATATATATATATATATATTTTATTTTTTTTAGTCATTAATTGAAATTTAATTAAATGAGTTGACTCTTCACATGGGATGATTTCACTGACAAACAAAAGAAAGGGAATATTGAATGATCCCCAATGATCCATCACATCTCCCAAAAACATTTTCAACATCTGTAAAATGACAGTCTAGAAACTAAAGCTTTGGTTGTCTTTCTCTCAGGCTTCCATGTCTTCTCCCTGGACCTCCTCAACGTCCACCTCTTGAACATCAGACTCTGAGGCCTCATCTTCCATGTCTTCTCCCTGGACCTCCTCAACGTCCACCTCTTGAACATCAGACTCTGAGGCCTCATCTCCACTGTCACTTTCCAACCTTGTTGAGGATGGCTTGTTGTCAGGCTCAAAAAGCCTCAAATCTGCCCGGATGGACACCAATTTTTCAACCCTTGTATTGGTCAGCCTGTTGCGTGCTTTGGTGAGTGTGTTCCCAAACAAGGACCAGTTGCACTCTGAGGCGGCTGATGTTGGTGGGATTTGGAGGATGATGGAGGCAACAGGGGAAAGAGCCTCAGATCCACAAAGTCCCTTCCACCAGTTCGCTGATGAGATATGTTGGCACGACTGCCATATTGCATCTCCGTCCCAAAGCCCTTGCTTTTAGAAGTGTACATTGCCAGACTGCCAAGAACCTTGCCCTCATCCAGGCCAAGGTGGCGAGACACGGTAGTGATGACACCATAGGCCTTGTTGATCTCTGCACCAGACAGGATGCTCTTGCCAGCATACTTGGGGTCCAACATGTACGCTGCGGTGTGTATGGGCTTCAGGCAGAAGTCTTCATGCTTTGTGATGTATTTCAGAACTGTAGTTTCTTGTTTCTTGCTAATCAAATTAGTTAAAGAGAAGCAGAGAGAAAGAGAGAGAGGCAGAGAGGGAGTGAGAGAGAGAAGAAATAGATAGAGGTAGTCGCTATGGAGACAGAGGTTGCAATCCAATCTCTCCCTCTCATGTTCCTGAACAACAATCCCAACCCCCACCACACACACACACACACCTTGTGTTTACATAGGCCGCAAAATGTTGATTCATTTTCCACTAATTTGTCTTTTGACCAATCAAATCAGCTCTTTTGCCTAATAATTGGGCAACATATTTAAATTTGGCTGCCTGTGTAAACACAGCCAAAGAGGTAATCATATCAAATAAATAAAAGTGAAATAAACAACACAAATTAATACATAACACTCACAAAAGTTCCAAGAGAATAAAGACATTACAAATGTCATATTATGTCCAAATAGTTAAAGTACAAAAGGGAAAATAAATAAACATAAATATGGGTTGTATTTACAATGGTGTTTGTTCTTCACTGGTTGCCCTTTTCTCGTGGCAACAGGTCACACATCTTGCTGCTGTGATGTCACACTGTGGTATTTCACCCAGTAGAAATGGGAGTTTATCAACATTGGATTTGTTTTCGAATTCTGCAGGTGATGGCTTTGTTATGGAACGGAACGTTTGGGAATCGCTTCCTTTTAGGTGGTTGTAGAATTTAACGTCTCTTTTATGGATTTTTATAATTAGCGGGTATCGGCCTAATTCTGCTCTGCATGCATTATTTGGGGGATATTTTTGCAGAATTCTGCATGCAGAGTCTCAATTTGGTGTTTGCCCATTTGGTGAGCGGACCCCAGACCTCACAACTCTAAAGGACAATGGGTTCTGTATTTTTAGCCAGACCCAAGAATAGCCTGCCCACTGATCCTAACAGGGATGTCGAATTTCTTGCCTTGTCTCTCAGCTCATTCACAGCTCTGTATAAGTTACCTGTGGCGCTGATGTTTATAGGGTGAGGTATGTATAGTTTTTTGTGTGCTCTAGGACAACCGAATTTGTATTTGTAGTAGACTACTGTAGACTATAGCTGGGCCTCTAGTCGACTATAGCTGGGCCTCTAGTCGACTATAGCTGGGCCTCTAGCAGACTATAGCTGGGCCTCTAGCAGACTATAGCTGGGCCTCTAGCAGACTATAGCTGGGCCTCTAGCAGACTATAGCTGGGCCTCTAGCAGACTATAGCTGGGCCTCTAGCAGACTATAGCTGGGCCTCTAGCAGACTATAGCTGGGCCTCTAGCAGACTATAGCTGGGCCTCTAGCAGACTATAGCTGGGCCTCTAGCAGACTATAGCTGGGCCTCTAGCAGACTATAGCTGGGCCTCTAGCAGACTATAGCTGGGCCTCTAGCAGACTATAGCTGGGCCTCTAGCAGACTATAGCTGGGTCTCTAGCAGACTATAGCTGGGACTCTAGCAGACTATAGCTGGGCCTCTAGTAGACTACTGTAGACTATAGCTGGGCCTCTAGCAGACTATAGCTGGGCCTCTAGCAGACAATAGCTGGGCCTCTAGCAGACAATAGCTGGGCCTAAAGTAGACTATAGCTGGGCCTCTAGTAGACTACTGCAGACTATAGCTGGCCCTCTAGTAGACTACTGTAGAATATAGCTGGCCCTCTAGTAGACTACTGTAGACTATAGCTGGACCTCTAGTAGACTATAGCTGGGCCGCTAGTAGACTATAGCTGGGCCGCTAGTAGACTACTGCAGACTATAGCTGTGCCTCTAGTAGACTACTGCAGACTATAGCTGGGCCTCTAGGCGACTATAGCTGGGCCTCTAGGCGACTATAGCTGGGCCTCTAGGCGACTATAGCTGGGCCTCTAGGCGACTATAGCTGGGCCTCTAGGCGACTATAGCTGGGCCTCTAGGCGACTATAGCTGGGCCTCTAGTCGACAATAGCTGGGCCTCTAGTCGACTATAGCTGGGCCTCTAGTCGACTATAGCTGGGCCTCTAGTCGACAATAGCTGGGCCTCTAGTCGACAATAGCTGGGCCTCTAGTCGACAATAGCTGGGCCTCTAGTCGACTATAGCTGGGCCTCTAGTAGACTACTGTAGACTATAGCTGGGCCTCTAGTAGACCACTGCTGACTATAGCTGGGCCTCTAATGGACTACTGTAGACTATAGCTGGACCTCTAATGGACTACTGTAGACTATAGCTGGGCCTCTAATGGACTACTGTAGACTATAGCTGGGCCTCTAATGCACTACTATAGACTATAGCTGGGCCTCTAGTCGACTATAGCTGGGACTCTAGTCGACTATAGCTGGGCCTCTAGTAGACTACTGTAGACTATAGCTGGACCTCTAATGGACTACTGTAGACTATAGCTGGGCCACTAATGGACTACTGTAGACTATAGCTGGGCCTCTAATGCACTACTATAGACTATAGCTGGGCCTCTAGTCGACTATAGCTGGGACTCTAGTCGACTATAGCTGGGCCTCTAGTCGACCATAGCTGGGCCTCTAGTCGACCATAGCAGGGCCTCTAGTCGACCATAGCAGGGTCTCTAGTCGACCATAGCTGGGCCTCTAGTCGACCACTGCTGACTATAGCTGGGCCTATAATGGACTACTGTAGACTATAGCTGGGCCTCTAGTAGTCTATAGCTGGGCCTCTAGTAGACCACTGCTGACTATAGCTGGGCCTATAATGGACTACTGTAGACTATAGCTGGGCCTCTAATGGACTACTGTAGACTATAGCTGGGCCTCTAATGGACTACTGTAGACTATAGCTGGGCCACTAATGGACTACTATAGACTATAGCTGGGCCTCTAGTTGACTATAGCTGGGCCTCTAGTAGACTATAGCTGGGCCTCTAGTAGACTATAGCTGGGCCTCTAGTAGACTATAGCTGGGCCTCTAGTAGACTATAGCTGGGCCTCTAGTAGACTATAGCTGGGCCTCTAGTAGACTATAGCTGGGCCTCTAGTAGACTATAGCTGGGCCTCTAGTAGACTATAGCTGGGCCTCTAGTAGACTATAGCTGGGCCTCTAGTAGACTATAGCTGGGCCTCTAGTAGACTATAGCTGGGCCTCTAGTAGACTATAGCTGGGCCTCTAGTAGACTATAGCTGGGCCTCTAGTAGACTATAGCTGGGCCTCTAGTAGACTATAGCTGGGCCTCTAGTAGACTATAGCTGGGCCTCTAGTAGACTATAGCTGGGCCTCTAGTAGACTATAGCTGGGCCTCTAGTAGACTATAGCTGGGCCTCTAGCAGACTATAGCTGGGCCTCTAGCAGACTATAGCTGGGCCTCTAGCAGACTATAGCTGGGACTCTAGCAGACTATAGCTGGGACTCTAGCAGACTATAGCTGGGCCTCTAGTAGACTACTGTAGACTATAGCTGGGCCTCTAGCAGACTATAGCTGGGCCTCTAGCAGACAATAGCTGGGCCTCTAGCAGACTATAGCTAGGCCTCTAGCAGACTATAGCTGGGCCTCTAGCAGACTATAGCTGGGCCTCTAGCAGACTATAGCTGGGCCTCCAGTAGGCTACTGCAGAACTATAGCTGTGCCTCTAGTAGACTACTGTAGAATATAGCTGGACCTCTAGTAGACTATAGCTGGGCCGCTAGTAGACTATAGCTGGGCCGCTAGTAGACTACTGCAGACTATAGCTGTGCCTCTAGTAGACTACTGCAGACTATAGCTGGCCCTCTATTAGACTACTGCAGAATATAGCTGGACCTCTAGTAGACTATAGCTGGGCCGCTAGTAGACTACTGCAGACTATAGCTGTGCCTCTAGTAGACTACTGCAGACTATAGCTGGACCTCTAGTAGACTATAGCTGGGCCGCTAGTAGACTATAGCTGGGCCGCTAGTAGACTACTGCAGACTATAGCTGTGCCTCTAGTAGACTATAGCTGGCCCTCTAGTAGACTACTGTAGAATATAGCTGGTCCTCTAGGCGACTATAGCTGGGCCTCTAGGCGACTATAGCTGGGCCTCTAGGCGACTATAGCTGGGCCTCTAGGCGACTATTGCTGGGCCTCTAGGCGACTATAGCTGGGCCGCTAGGCGACTATAGCTGGACCTCTAGTAGACTATAGCTGGGCCGCTAGTAGACTATAGCTGGGCCGCTAGTAGACTACTGCAGACTATAGCTGTGCCTCTAGTAGACTACTGCAGAATATAGCTGGCCCTCTAGTAGACTACTGCAGAATATAGCTGGACCTCTAGTAGACTATAGCTGGGCCGCTAGTAGACTACTGCAGACTATAGCTGTGCCTCTAGTAGACTACTGCAGACTATAGCTGGACCTCTAGTAGACTATAGCTGGGCCGCTAGTAGACTACTGCAGACTATAGCTGTGCCTCTAGTAGACTACTGCAGACTATAGCAGGCCCTCTAGTAGACTACTGTAGAATATAGCTGGGCCTCTAGGCGACTATAGCTGGGCCTCTAGGCGACTATTGCTGGGCCTCTAGGCGACTATAGCTGGGCCTCTAGGCGACTATAGCTGGGCCTCTAGGCGACTATAGCTGGGCCTCTAGGCGACTATAGCTGGGCCTCTAGGCGACTATAGCTGGGCCTCTAGGCGACTATAGCTGGGCCTCTAGGCGACTATAGCTGGGCCTCTAGGCGACTACTGCAGACTATAGCTGGGCCGCTAGTAGACTACTGTAGACTATAGCTGGGCCTCTAGTAGACCACTGCTGACTATAGCTGGGCCTCTAATGGACTACTGTAGACTATAGCTGGACGTCTAATGAACTACTGTAGACTATAGCTGGGCCTCTAATGGACTACTGTAGACTATAGCTGGGCCTCTAATGGACTACTATAGACTATAGCTGGGCCTCTAGTCGACTATAGCTGGGCCTCTAGTCGACCATAGCTGGGCCTCTAGTCGACCATAGCTGGGCCTCTAGTCGACCATAGCTGGGCCTCTAGTCGACCATAGCTGGGCCTCTAGTCGACCATAGCTGGGCCTCTAGTCGACCATAGCTGGGCCTCTAGTCGACCATAGCTGGGCCTCTAGTCGACCATAGCTGGGCCTCTAGTCGACCATAGCTGGGCCTCTAGTAGACCACTGCTGACTATAGCTGGGCCTATAATGGACTACTGTAGACTATAGCTGGGCCTCTAGTAGTCTATAGCTGGGCCTCTAGTAGACTATAGCTGGGCCTCTAGTAGACTATAGCTGGGCCTCTAGTAGACCACAGCTGACTATAGCTGGGCCTATAATGGACTACTGTAGACTATAGCTGGGCCTCTAATGGACTACTGTAGACTATAGCTGGGCCACTAATGGACTACTATAGACTATAGCTGGGCCTCTAGTTGACTATAGCTGGGCCTCTAGTAGACTATAGCTGGGCCTCTAGCAGACTATAGCTGGGCCTCTAGCAGACTATAGCTGGGCCTCTAGTAGACTATAGCTGGGCCTCTAGTAGACTATAGCTGGGCCTCTAGTAGACTATAGCTGGGCCTCTAGTAGACTATAGCTGGGCCTCTAGTAGACTATAGCTGGGCCTCTAGTAGACTATAGCTGGGCCTCTAGTAGACTATAGCTGGGCCTCTAGTAGACTATAGCTGGGCCTCTAGTAGACTATAGCTGGGCCTCTAGTAGACTATAGCTGGGCCTCTAGTAGACTATAGCTGGGCCTCTAGTAGACTATAGCTGGGCCTCTAGTAGACTATAGCTGGGCCTCTAGTAGACTATAGCTGGGCCTCTAGTAGACTATAGCTGGGCCTCTAGTAGACTATAGCTGGGCCTCTAGTAGACTATAGCTGGGCCTCTAGTAGACTATAGCTGGGCCTCTAGTAGACTACTGTAGACTATAGCTGGGCCTCTAGTAGACCATAGCTGGGCCTCTAGTAGACTACTGTAGACTATAGCTGGGCCTCTAGTAGACTGCTGTAGACCATAGCTGGGCCTCTAGTAGACTATAGCTGGGCCTCTAGTAGACTATAGCTGGGCCTCTAGCAGACTATAGCTGGGCCTCTAGTAGACTACTGTAGACTATAGCTAGGCCTCTAGTAGTCTACAGCTGGGCCTCTAGTAGACTATAGCTGGGCCTCTAGTCGACTATAGCTGGGCCTCTAGTAGACTGCTGTAGACTATAGCTGGGCCTCTAGTAGACTGCTGTAGACCATAGCTGGGCCTCTAGTAGACTATAGCTGGGCCTCTAGTAGAATATAGCTGGGCCTCTAGCAGACTATAGCTGGGCCTCTAGTAGACTACTGTAGACTATAGCTAGGCCTCTAGTAGTCTACAGCTGGGCCTCTAGTAGACTATAGCTGGGCCTCTAGTAGACCATAGCTGGGCCTCTAGTAGACCATAGCTGGGCCTCTAGTAGACTACTGTAGACTATAGCTAGGCCTCTAGTAGACTACAGCTGGGCCTCTAGTAGACCATAGCTGGGCCTCTAGTAGACTACTGTAGACTATAGCTAGGCCTCTAGTAGACTATAGCTGGGCCTCTAGTAGACTACTGTAGACTATAGCTGGGCCTCTAGTAGACCATAGCTGGGCCTCTAGTAGACTACTGTAGACTATAGCTGGGCCTCTAGTAGACTGCTGTAGACCATAGCTGGGCCTCTAGTAGACTATAGCTGGGCCTCTAGTAGGCTACTGTAGAATATAGCTGGGCCTCTAGCAGACTATAGCTGGGCCTCTAGTAGACTACTGTAGACTATAGCTAGGCCTCTAGTAGTCTACAGCTGGGCCTCTAGTAGACTATAGCTGGGCCTCTAGTCGACTATAGCTGGGCCTCTAGTCGACTATAGCTGGGCCTCTAGTAGACCATAGCTGGGCCTCTAGTAGACTACTGTAGACTATAGCTAGGCCTCTAGTAGACTACAGCTGGGCCTCTAGTAGACCATAGCTGGGCCTCTAGTAGACTACTGTAGACTATAGCTAGGCCTCTAGTAAACTATAGCTGGGCCTCTAGTAGACCATAGCTGGGCCTCTAGTAGACTACTGTAGACCATAGCTGGGACTCTAGTAGACTACTGTAGACTATAGCTGGGCCTCTAGTAGACTGCTGTAGACCATAGCTGGGCCTCTAGTAGACCATAGCTGGGCCTCTAGTAGACTACTGTAGACCATAGCTGGGCCTCTAGTAGACTACTGTAGACTATAGCTGGGCCTCTAGTAGACTACTGTAGACTATAGCTGGGCCTCTAGTAGACTACTGTAGACTATAGCTGGGCCTCTAGTAGACTACTGTAGACGATAGCTGGGTCTGAGAGATTTGGTGTAACAGGCAGGTACTGACAAAGCAACAAATGATCAGACAGTGTAAAGACAGACAGTGTAAAGACAGACAGTGTAAAGACAGACAGTGTAAAGACAGACAGTGTAACGACAGTGTAAAGACAGACAGTGTAACGACAGGCAGTGTAACGACAGGCAGCGTAAAGACAGACAGTGTAAAGACAGGCAGTGTAAAGACAGACAGTGTAAAGACAGACAGTGTAACGACAGACAGTGTAACAACAGACAGTAACGACAGACATTGTAAAGACAGACAGTGTAACAACAGACAGTGTAAAGACAGGCAGTGTAAAGACAGACAGTGTAAAGACAGACAGTGTAACGACAGACAGTGTAACAACAGACAGTAACGACAGACATTGTAAAGACAGACAGTGTAACAACAGACAGTGTAACGACAGTGTAAAGACAGACAGTGTAACGACAGTGTAACGACAGACAGTGTAACGACAGACAGTGTAAAGACAGACAGTGTAAAGACAGACAGTGTAACGACAGTGTAAAGACAGACAGTGTAACGACAGACAGTGTAAAGACAGACAGTGTAACGACAGACAGTGTAACGACAGACAGTGTAACGACAGTGTAAAGACAGACAGTGTAACGACAGACAGTAACGACAGACAGTAACGACAGACAGTGTAAAGACAGACAGTGTAACGACAGACAGTGTAAAGACAGACAGTGCAACGACAGACAGTGTAAAGACAGACAGTGTAACGACAGACAGTGTAAAGACAGACAGCGTAACGACAAGACAGCGTAACGACAGACAGTGTAAAGACAGACAGCGTAACGACAGACAGTAACGACAGGCAGTGTAACGACAGACAGCGTAACGACAGACAGCGTAACGACAGACAGTGTAACGACAGACAGTGTAACGACAGCGTAAAGACAGACAGCGTAACGACAGACAGTGTAACGACAGACAGCGTAACGACAGACAGTAACGACAGACAGTGTAACGACAGACAGTGTAAAGACAGACAGCGTAACGACAGACAGCGTAACGACAGACAGCGTAACGACAGACAGTGTAAAGACAGACAGTGTAAAGACAGACAGTGTAAAGACAGACAGTAACGACAGACAGCGTAAAGACAGACAGTGTAAAGACAGACAGTGTAAAGACAGACAGTGTAACGACAGACAGTGTAAAGACAGACAGTGTAAAGACAGACAGTGTAAAGACAGACAGTGTAACGACAGACAGTGTAAAGACAGACAGTGTAACGACAGACAGTGTAACGACAGACAGTGTAACGACAGACAGTGTAAAGACAGACAGTGTAACGACAGACAGTGTAACGACAGACAGCGTAACGACAGTGTAAAGACAGACAGCGTAACGACAGACAGTAACGACAGACAGTGTAACGACAGACAGTGTAAAGACAGACCGTGTAACGACAGACAGTGTAACGACAGACAGTGTAAAGACAGACAGTGTAAAGACAGACAGTGTAAAGACAGACAGTGTAAAGCAAATAGCACTTCCACTAATAAGAGATTGAGTGAGACGGTGAGTGGGTGATACAGGAACCGTAGATAGCACCTCTCTGTCATATTGCCCTCAAGGACAATCAATTATTGAGTGAGCTAACCAGCTCCGAGCCCTGTGTGTGTGTGTGTGTCTGTGTGTGTGTGTGTGTGTGTGTGTCTGTCGTAGTGAATTTGTGTGTGTGTGTATTTGTGTGTGTGTATTTGTGGTGTGTGCAGTTTGTGTGTGTGTGTGTGTGTATGTATTTGTGGTGTGTGTGTGTGTGTATTTGTGGTGTGTGTGTGTGTGTGTGCGGTTTGTGTGTGTCTGTCGTAGTGAATTTGTGTGTGCATTAGTGGTTTGTGTGTGTCTATTTGTGGTGTGTGTGTATTTGTGGTGTGTGTGTGTGTGTGTATTTGTGGTGTGTGTGTGTGTGTGTGTATATTAGAGGTTTGTGGTGTGTGTGTGTATTTGTGGTGTGTGTGTGTGTGTGTGTGTATTAGAGGTTTGTGGTGTGTGTGTGTATTTGTGGTGTGTGTGTGTGTGTGTATTAGAGGTTTGTGGTGTGTGTGTGTATTTGTGGTGTGTGCGTGTGTGGTGTGTGTGTGTGCGTGTGTGTGCATCCCGCTCCTCTGAGCAGCAACATTGGGTCTATTTTCAGACAAAGACAGCACACATGTAGGGTTTCCATGCCAACCGGTTCCCAAAAGGACTGGGAAAGGAGAGATGGAGATGGAGGGATGGAGAGTGTTTGAGTGTTCAGTCCTCCCCTCATCTTCCCCCTTTGTGTATTAATGTATTGATGAAAGATAAGTGTGCATGTGTGTGTGTCAGTCCAGAGTAATGAAAAACTTATAATTAATTCAGGTGAATCCATCTCAGGAATCAGTTGTCACATGCGCAAGATACAACAGGTGTAGCAGACCTCACAGTGAAATGCTGAATACAACAGGTGTAGTAGACCTTACAGTGAAATGCTGAATACAACAGGTGTAGTAGACCTTACAGTGAAATGATGAATACAACAGGTGTAGTAGACCTCACAGTGAGATTATGAATACAACAGGTGTAGTAGACCTTACAGTGAAATGCTGAATACAACAGGTGTAGTAGACCTCACAGTGAAATGCTGAATACAACAGGTGTAGTAGACCTTACAGTGAAATGCTGAATACAACAGGTGTAGTAGACCTTACAGTGAAATGCTGAATACAACAGGTGTAGTAGACCTTACAGTGAAATGCTGAATACAACAGGTGTAGTAGACCTTACAGTGAAATGCTGAATACAACAGGTGTAGTAGACCTTACAGTGAAATGCTGAATACAACAGGTGTAGTAGACCTTACAGTGAAATGCTGAATACAACAGGTGTAGTAGACCTCACAGTGAAATGCTGAATACAACATATGTAGGTAGACCTCGCAGTGAAATGCTGAATACAACAGGTGTAGTAGACCTTACAGTGAAATGCTGAATACAACAGGTGTAGTAGACCTCACAGTGAAATGCTGAATACAACAGGTGCAGTATATACAGGGTATTACGGTACAGAGTCAATGTGGAGGCTATATACAGGGGGTACCGGTACAGAGTCAATGTGGAGACTATATACAGAGGGTACCGGTACAGAGTCAATGTGGAGGCTATATACAGGGGGTACCGGTACAGAGTCAATGTGGAGACTATATACAGAGGGTACCGGTACAGAGTCAATGTGGAGGCTATATACAGGGTATTACGGTACAGAGTCAATGTGGAGGCTATATACAGGGGGTACCGGTACAGAGTCAATGTGGAGGCTATATACAGGGGGTACCACACACACGTTACGACCCTTACAGCACGTTTCTACTGCCAATGTTTGTCTATGGAGATTGCATGGAGATTGCATGGCTGTGTGTCATACTTTTGGATATATAAAGTGTATCAAGTTCTCTTCATTCGTCCTCATTCCTCCATATTTATTAGCAAACCGTGCGTAGAAGATCAGTAGGTAGATCAAACTCAGTTGTACTAAGTGGAATGCTGTCCATGGGACTGAGGCACTTACTGATATCTCTGTCTGTCTCTGTCTGTCTCTCTCCCTCTCTCTCGATGCCAGGTCACACCCCGCTCCGTCAGACCCCGCCCCACTCTAGTCTGTGACTACAGTTGGCTCTAGTCTGTGACTACAGTACCACTGCAGTGCTCCGTTAGGCCACGCCCCACTGCAGTGCTCCGTCAGGCCACGCCCCACTGCAGTGCTCCATCAGGCCCCGCCCCACTGCAGTGCTCCGTCAGGCCCCGCCCCACTGCAGTGCTCCGTCAGGCCCCGCCCCACTGCAGTGCTCCCTCAGGCCTCGCCCCACTGCAGTGCTCCCTCAGGCCTCGCCCCACTGCAGTGCTCCGTCAGGCCACGCCCCACTGCAGTGCTCCGTCAGGCCCCGCCCCACGGTTGGAACATCCGTTGTTGTCGATTCTTATCTATTTCCGTTCTGTCTGTCCCCCCGTTACTGTCACGCAGTGACCCGTTGCTGTGGATGGGTTCTTTTAAGTCTAGATCAAACACATTTAATTCCCAACATTCCTTTCAGATCCTCACCACAGAGAGGTCCTGGGGAATAGGCCTGGTGTATACCAGAAACCAACCGACCTCCTTATAAATGTAGCCTCAGTGCCGATGGCATGAAATCTTCTCATCCCAAACATAGAAATAAGCTGTTTTTCAAATGGTATCTCTTGGAGTGTTTTTGTTTTAGCTTTATTTCACTGTAGTCACAGACTAGAGCCAACTGTAGTCACAGACTAGAGAGCCAACTGTAGTCACAGACTAGAGAGCCAACTGTAGTCACAGACTAGAGAGCCAACTGTAGTCACAGACTAGATCCAACTGTAGTCACAGACTAGATCCAACTGTAGTCACAGACTAGAGAGCCAACTGTAGTCACAGACTAGAGAGCCAACTGTAGTCACAGACTAGAGAGCCAACTGTAGTCACAGACTAGATCCAACTGTAGTCACAGACTAGAGAGCCAACTGTAGTCACAGACTAGAGAGCCAACTGTAGTCACAGACTAGATCCAACTGTAGTCACAGACTAGAGAGCCAACTGTAGTCACAGACTAGAGAGCCAACTGTAGTCACAGACTAGAGAGCCAACTGTAGTCACAGACTAGAGCCAACTGTAGTCACAGACTAGAGTCAACTGTAGTCACAGACTAGAGAGCCAACTGTAGTCACAGACTAGATCCAACTGTAGTCACAGACTAGAGTCAACTGTAGTCACAGACTAGATCCAACTGTAGTCACAGACTAGAGCCAACTGTAGTCACAGACTAGAGCCAACTGTAGTCACAGACTAGAGCCAACTGTAGTCACAGACTGGAATCAACTGTAGTCACAGACTAGAGTCAACTGTAGTCACAGACCAGAGAGCCAACTGTAGTCACAGACTAGATCCAACTGTAGTCACAGACTAGATCCAACTGTAGTCACAGACTAGAGCCAACTGTAGTCACAGACTAGAGTCAACTGTAGTCACAGACTAGAGAGATAACTGTAGTCACAGACTAGAGAGCCAACTGTAGTCACAGACTAGAGAGCCAACTGTAGTCACAGACTAGATCCAACTGTAGTCACAGACTAGATCCAACTGTAGTCACAGACTAGAGAGCCAACTGTAGTCACAGACTAGATCCAACTGTAGTCACAGACTAGATCCAACTGTAGTCACAGACTAGAGAGCCAACTGTAGTCACAGACTAGAGAGCCAACTGTAGTCACAGACTAGATCCAACTGTAGTCACAGACTAGAGTCAACTGTAGTCACAGACTAGATCCAACTGTAGTCACAGACTAGAGCCAACTGTAGTCACAGACTAGAGCCAACTGTAGTCACAGACTAGAGCCAACTGTAGTCACAGACTGGAATCAACTGTAGTCACAGACTAGAGTCAACTGTAGTCACAGACCAGAGAGCCAACTGTAGTCACAGACTAGATCCAACTGTAGTCACAGACTAGATCCAACTGTAGTCACAGACTAGAGCCAACTGTAGTCACAGACTAGAGTCAACTGTAGTCACAGACTAGAGAGATAACTGTAGTCACAGACTAGAGAGCCAACTGTAGTCACAGACTAGATCCAACTGTAGTCACAGACTAGAGCCAACTGTAGTCACAGACTAGAGAGCCAACTGTAGTCACAGACTAGATCCAACTGTAGTCACAGACTAGAGAGCCAACTGTAGTCACAGACTAGAGAGCCAACTGTAGTCACAGACTAGATCCAACTGTAGTCACAGACTAGAGAGCCAACTGTAGTCACAGACTAGAGAGCCAACTGTAGTCACAGACTAGAGCCAACTGTAGTCACAGACTAGAGCCAACTGTAGTCACAGACTAGAGTCAACTGTAGTCACAGACTAGAGAGCCAACTGTAGTCACAGACTAGAGCCAATACAGACTAGAGAGCCAACTGTAGTCACGGACTAGAGCCAATACAGACTAGAGCCAACTGTAGTCACAGACTAGAGCCAATACAGACTAGAGCCAACTGTAGTCACAAACTAGAGAGCCAACTGTAGTCACAGACTAGAGAGCCAACTGTAGTCACAGACTAGAGAGCCAACTGTAGTCACAGACTAGAGAGCCAACTGTAGTCACAGACTAGAGAGCCAACTGTAGTCACAGACTAGAGCCAACTGTAGTCACAGACTAGAGAGCCAACTGTAGTCACAGACTAGAGAGCCAACTGTAGTCACAGACTAGAGAGCCAACTGTAGTCACAGACTAGAGAGCCAACTGTAGTCACAGACTAGAGAGCCAACTGTAGTCACAGGCTAGAGAGCCAGGGTCAGGTGTTATAGTTCAGCTGTTGAGGGCTCAGGGTCAGGGGTTATAGTTCAGCTGTTGAGGGCTCAGGGTCAGGGGTTATAGTTCAGCCATTGAGGGCTCAGGGTCAGGGGTTATAGTTCAGCCATTGAGGGCTCAGGGTCAGGGGTTATAGTTCAGCCGTTGAGGGCTCAGGGTCAGGGGTTATAGTTCAGCTGTTGAGGGCTCAGGGTCAGGTGTTATAGTTCAGCTGTTGAGGGCTCAGGGTCAGGTGTTATAGTTCAGCTGTTGAGGGCTCAGGGTCAGGGGTTATAGTTCAGCCATTGAGGGCTCAGGGTCAGGGGTTATAGTTCAGCTGTTGAGGGCTCAGGGTCAGGGGTTATAGTTCAGCTGTTGAGGGCTCAGGGTCAGGGGTTATAGTTCAGCCGTTGTTGGTCTATCATTCCATGTGGGTGTATTCATTCATGGATGAGAAAACACACTGAACGTTGCAGATAAAAATATAAAATAGACAGTAACAGGAATGGTGTCTGTCAGCTATGTAACAGAAAAGCACGATACATTTCTAACTGATCGTAAACGTTCTGTAACGTCATGTCCTTTTGAACAGACTTCTGGCTTGGTGACTGCCTGGAAGGGAGGAATGAAGGAAGCGACGGAGGAAGGGAGGGGAGCTGTCAAATTGGTCCATATTGGGGCACGGATCTGTAGCCTGTGTGCTTCTAAGCAATTTTATCGTGCTTCTTCTATTAGTATTTGATTAGGATCCCCAACTGCTGTAAAAGCAGCGGCAGCTACTCTACCTGGGGACCACGAACGACTTCATGCGGCGCTGACCCGTCTATAATGTCAACCTGAGAGAGAATGCGATGCATGCCTCGCTCAAGAGATGAGATAGACAGGCCTTTATTAAACTACAGGTCTATAGCTGGACAAATGACAGGCTGTGTCTGTAGGCTAGTGGTGGTAGCCTAGGCCTATGGGCTTGGGAGCCAGGCACAGATAGACAATGTAGCCTAATGAGATTGTGCCTGAAAACCTCTATCACAATTCTCCTTTTTGAGATTAAGCCCAGACAATTATTTAAGAATAGCAGCCATTGTATTCACTGTAGCTGTTTTGATCACCTTTCATCACCGAAGAAATAGTCTACCCCGATAAAAGCACCGAAAAAAACAATGATTCGTTAACCGAAATCTACCTGAGTGGCTTTGTGGAACTGCTTTTTCAGCCCCGCGACAGACATCGCTCCGGTTCGACGAGACGACCTCGCGCGTTGACCGGTAATCCACAATTCTTCGGCCTCTGGGTTTCAAAACAATGACTATAATCCGCCCTTCTTTCTTTAATGATTTATTTCTTGCTATCAAGTGTTCTTCGTTCCGTAGACTAACCTAGACTACCGTGGTGTCTTCTCTATAAAGTGACCGAGGTAAAATTCGTTTTATACTGGATATTCGGGTTTCTCTTGTCAACAGCCATTGAACCACGCGTGCCATGACTATGAAGATGGTATATTCTGAATCAAGGATAGATGCAGAAAAATCCACACCTTAATTTTTTTTTTTTTTTAAATAATACGATTTCAGATTTCAAACATCAATGGCTCTTACACAAAGCATGTCATGACAATGATAATTATTTATTCTGAGTCAGTGCTTTTTGTTGTTGAAATTTCATTATTTATTTTTTGCTTTCAATCTTCAATAGCTATTAGACAAAGTATATATATATATATATATATATATATATATATATATCGTCATGGGCACATATGCACATATATATATATATATAAAGTAGTCATGACATGAATTGTCCAATAGCTATTAACCTTATATCCACAGAATATCCATTGAAAAACCAATTTTACCTCTGTAATACGCCCATTGAGTTCATTCCAAGTGGCATTCTACAGTTGTGGCAGCAGGCATATGCATGAGAGGAGGTTGCTGTCCGTGAGCTAGGTGATCACCTAATGGGTTTTTTAGATTCTTCTATTAGCCTATGATAAGAGGGAGATCAAGATGTGCGCATTTATTAGCTAACCATTTTGAGAATAATATGCATTTCGTAAAGAGAGACCGAGAGAGACAGAGAGAGAGAGACAGGGAGAGAACTACAGAGACGGAGAGAGAGGGGTAGGGAGAGACACAGAGACAGAGACCTAGAGCAAGAGAGACAGGGAGAGAGAGAGACAGACAGAGACAGGGAGAGAGAGAGAGAGACAGAAAGAGAGAGAGAGACACAGAGACAGGGAGAGAGAGAGACAGAGACAGAGAGAGACAGAGACAGACAGAGAGAGAGACACAGGGAGAGAGAGAGAGACAGAGAGAGAGACAGGGAGAGAGAGAGACAGACAGAGACAGGGAGAGAGAGAGAGAGAGAGAGAGAGACAGAGACAGAGAGACAGAGAGAGAAAGAGACAGAGACAGACAGAGATATCAGTAAGTGCTTCAGCACCATGGACAGCGTTCCACTTAGTTCAACTGAGTTTGATCTACCTACTGATCTTCTACTCACAGTTTGCTAATAAATATGAAGGAATGAGGACGAATGAATGAATAAAGAGAACTTGACAGACTATATATATCCAAAAGTATGTGGACACCCATTCATATTAGTGGATTTGGCTATTACAGCCACCTCCGTTGATGACAAGTGTATAAAATTGAGCACACAGCCATGCAATCTCCATAGTCAAACATTGTCAGTAGAATGGCCTTACTGAAGAGCTCAGTGACTTTCAACGTGGCACCGTCATAGGATGCTACCTTTCCAACAAGTCAGTTTGTCAAATTTCTACCCTGCTAGAGCTGCCCCGGTCAACTGTAAGTGCTGTTATTGTGAGGTGGAAACTTCTAGGAGCAACAACGGCTCAGCTGAGAAGTGGTAGGCCACACAAGCTCACAGAACGGGCCGCAGAGTGCTGAAGCATGTAGTGCCTCTGGAAGCAACGTCAGCACAAGAACTGTTCGTCAGGAGCTTCGTGAAATGGGTTTGTCAAGTGTTGGCTGGAGTGCTGTAAAGCTCACTGCTATTGGACTCTGGAGCAGTGGAAATGCGTTCTCTGGAGTGATGAATCACATTTCACCATCTGGCAGTCCAACGGACAAATCTGGGCTTGGCGGATGCCAGGAAAATGCTACCTCCCCGAATGCATAGTGCCAACTGTAAAGTTTGGTGGATGAGAAATACAGGTCTGGGCCTGTTTTCCATGGTTCAGGCTAAACTCTGTAGTTCCTGAATAACTGTGTTGTTGATTAGTTGATAAACTGCATAAATACGTTGTTGATTCATTGATAAAACTGCGTAAATACGTTGTTGATTCATTGATAAAACTGCATAAATACGTTGTTGATTCATTGATAAAACTGTATAATATTGATTACACAGGAGATTGGTGGCACCTTAATTGAGGAGGATGGGCTCGTGGTAATGGCTGGAGCGGAACGGGTGGAAGGGGGTCAAATACATCTAACACATAGTTGGATGCCATTCCATTAGCTCCGTTCCAGACATTATTATGAGCCTTCCTCCCCCTCAGCTGTCTCCACTAATTGATTAGTGTTCAAAAGTTTGGCCGTTATGTAGACTGTCCGTTATGTAGACTGTCTGTTATGTAGACTGTCCGTTATGTAGACTGTCCATTATGTAGACTGTCTGTTATGTAGAGTGGCAGTTTTGTAGACTGTCTGTTATGTAGACTGGCAGTGATGTAGACTGTCCGTTATGTAGACTGTCCGTTATGTAGACTGTCCATTATGTAGACTGTCTGTTATGTAGACTGGCAGTTTTGTAGACTGTCAGTGATGTAGACTGTCAGTGATGTAGACTGTCCGTTATGTAGACTGTCCGTTATGTAGACTGTCTGTTATGTAGACTGTCTACATAGACCGAAATACACAGTTGATTTGTCAGAGGACAAACCATCCACAGAGACAAACCGATATCTTTCCGACAGATAAGATCTAAACCAGGACAGAACTTGTCCGTGTAGATCAATTTGGGTTTCCAATCTCTCCAAAAGAATGTGGTGATCTATGGTATCAAAGCAGCACTAAGGTCTAGGAACACGAGGACAGAGGTAGAGCCATGGTCTGACGCCATTAAAAGGTCATTTACCACCTCCACGAGTGCAGTCTCAGTGAGTTGAACCACAGAGTTAAGAAAAGCAGCCAAAAAGTACTCAGCACATGTGGGAACTCCTTCAAGACAGTTGGAAATGCATTCCAGTTGAAGCTGGTTGAGAGAATGCCAAGAGTGTGCAAAGCTGTCATCAAGGCAAAGGCTGGCAACACTGAAGTATCTCAAATATAAAATATATTTTGATTTGTTTAACACTTTTTTGGTTACTACATGATTCCGTATGTGCTCTTTCATAGTTTTGATGTCTTCACTAGTATCCTACAATGTAGAAAATAGTACAAATTAAGAAAAACCCTTGAATGAGTAGGTGTGTCCAAACTTTTGACTGGTACTGTATTTATCAACTTTCCTAATATTAAGCACATTGCTTATATTTACAACAGGTGTACAGCCTACCTGGCTGTCATGAAAATGAACGAGTAAGTGTGATTCACGATTAATTAGCGTCCTCCATTCGCTATTTAAGTGCATAGATTAAATTAATTTTTTTACCCCTGCCTGTTTCAAGTCAGGTGCATGATAATTGTCCATTCTAAATCAAAACAAATTTCACATATTATTTAGTACATGTAAAGACATTAAATCAAGAATAGTCTGATGGGTGACAATATTAGCCCATCACTTGTGAATGATGCCCATCACTTGTGAATGATGCCCATCACTTGTGAATGATGCCCATCACTTGTGAATGATGCCCATCACTTGTGAATGATGCCCATCACTTGTGAATGATGCCCATCACTTGTGAATGATGCCCATCACTTGTGAATGATGCCCAGTCGAAGGCAAGAAACAATGCATACCTTTTTTTTGGCAACTTTTTCAAATTATAGTGCGACACCTCATGTAGCCTAGCCCATAGGCCTATATGTTTTGATAAGGTTAGGATCACACCTCATGTAGCCTAGCCCATAGGCCTATATGTTTTGATAAGGTTTGTGTAGACTGGCGAAAGTCAACCCAGCACAGGACACACAAAATGATTTGGGGTTGTTCATACTGTCGAAGCTTACAGTTAAAATCGGATAATGTCGGAGGGAAATCACCACAAGAGGAAGTCACCATGAAGTTAAATTCAGTCCAAATCACAATCAAGTGAAATACATCTGTTATTAAAGTGCATAAAATCAATCTGAGTAGTGTCTCTGCTTTAAACACACTGCCCACGTGACACCCTAACCCCACACGGAACAGTAGATCGTCACCCACACAGCAGCTTTAAATAATGTAATGATTAACTCCACAACATGTCTCTGAGAGCACTGGTATTCAGCTAGCAAGAAGCTAACATCCCCATGTCAAGCCAAAGGAACGTTGGACCCACGATGGATTTCAGTAGCTCTCCAGTGTAATTGCTTACTCTTCCACACAATCCCATAACTGCTTGCACACCTTATTCGTGAATCTCTTAAAGGGACAGTGCCATCTAGTGGATATACATGAATACAACTATGCCATTTAACCACCTGGCTGCATTTGAATTACAACTGAAGTGGCCAAATAACCTTTTTACAATGGGTGTAGAGCCTAACTGGCATGAACATGCAGCGCATGAGTTTCACGTTTGGGGAAGATCATTTTCAAAATAAAAATATCATTTCATAACAAAAGCATTACATGAATAATCATACTATGAGGTTGGCTGAGTCCTACTGGGTGGACTGAATCCTAGTGCGAGGGCTGAGTCCTACTGCGTGGGCTTTGTCCTGCAGCAGGCCGGCAGCCTGGGAGAACGAGACACTATCGTTCATCACACCTTGTAACTCTTTTCTCTGTCATTTATGTTCTATTTATGTTGATAACCAGTTGATAACCATGGCTATGAATGCTAAGAAACCAACCTTGCTGAAACACATCTTATTCCTGTCACTCTCTATTGGCCTCGTCATTCTCCCAGGGAGCCTATCAGGATCCCTCGAACCTGGACCCATCTTCCTCTACTACTCTCTTCCCTGCCTGTGAAGATACATTCATAGAAAATTACTCAAGTAAAAGTGAAAGTCACCCAGTAAAATATTTATTGAGAAAAGGTCTGAAAGTTTCAACAAATATCCTGAAGTATCAAAATTAAATTATATTTCAAATGAAATATAATCTTTGGGAATGTAGTTTAGTGAAAGTTGTCAAACATATAAATAGTAAGGACACCCACAATAAAACTACTTTATTAGTACTTTCAAATATTTTTACCTTAGTACTTTACACCACTAACTAATGTCCGACATCGGGATCTCTCGTTGGGTTAATGAGGCAACTAGTCACACCTGTGACAGGTCCTTTAAAAGGAGAGGTGGAAGAGGTAGACCATAACTTACAGACAACAGAGAGACACACCCAGTGAATCCCTTGGAAGAGTGCAGAAGGTGAGAGTGCATCATTATTTAATAGACTATATGCATCTCCAATGTTACCTAAATGCCCTTGTCAAACGTAGTGCACTATGTAGTTGTGCCATTTTGTAGTGCATTTTTGTGGAGTGACCCCCTGAAATTAAGAGCATAGACTACTAGTTACCTTTGCAGTAAATGGGTAGTCTGACTAGATCTAGGATGATTCCCATTCCCTATGTTGTGCACTGTGGACCCTCGTCAAAGATGGTTCACTACATAAGGAATGAGGAGCCATTTGGGAAGGATACATATTCCTGTGTGCCAGGCTATTTGTTTGAAGAAAATGATACCTGAGTTTTGGGCCGACTAGTAGCACCATGTTGCCTGAACTCGGTTCTCGGGGTCTTCAGGACCAGATTTAGAAATTGCTGCCTTAGCAGTTGCTTAAGTTTGGTACCCAACGCAGGGTTTCCTTAACCTCTCTAGTACCACCAGTCATTCCACTGATCCAGTACAATCTCAGCTGATTAAATGTAATATATTTCTCTGTAGACCATCATGGCGCTATTGACTGTCATTCTGCTTGTCAGCACAGCTTTTTCTCTGGGAGGTAAGTGACCTTCCTTCCACTTACTCATCAACATTTTAATGAAAACAGTGGGTGCTGCTCTGTCCTATTTCACATAGGTATTACTATGCAGGTGTTGTAACGTTTCGTTTCATAACCGGAACTCCATGGGACACCTTAAATTAAACACAATACGCCGACTGCACACACTTGTAGATGTTAATACACAGGTGTGATTTGGAAATGTTTTTCTATTCATTATCGGTTCTCCATGGGACACCCTCTGAGAGGTCAGCCATTATCAACTGTGACACTGGCGAGATTAAGCTTGTGCCTTGCTTAAGGGCACATAGATGGCTCTTTATAACTTGTCAGCTCACTGATTTGAACTACTGGCCCAACTCTCTAACCGCAGGCTACCTGCCACTCCTCTAGTTCCAGAGATGTATATCTAGATGCTGGACTGAGGTATTCTGATATGAATGGTTTGATCATTCAACTGGATTGTCTAACTATCAGGAAATAACACGGATACAATTTACAGTCTTAGTTTCATCAGCTGTTATACAAAAGACAGAAACTGAATTTTGACTGCACGGGCCCTTTAAATAAGTAGCAGAACGTCAATATTTAGCTGGGAAGTACCTAGGTAGCATTTGAAATGGAACACTATTCTGTATAAACTACTTCTGAATGGGGTCCCATAGGGGATGCGTTAAGATTCCAGAATATGTCCTGCAATTTTATGTCCACATTACAATGTATGTTACCTGTGTCCAGATGCTATGATACGACCCAAGACCCCCTGTGAGGATGCTAACAGAACTTCAATATTTATCTAGGAAGCCACTTAGTTGCATCTGAAATGGGACCCTATTCCATATAAACTTCTTCTGACCAGAGCCCATATTGAGTCCCGTACGGGATTCCAGATGCAGCCGACGCTTCCAGAATGTTATGTCCACATTACGATGTATGTTACCTGTGTCCAGATGCTACGAAAGGACCCAAGACCCCCCGTGAACCTCCTATAAATACTGTGAAAAATGGCCCGCCTGGAGACTACGGTTCCACGTGCGACTGCCAGGGAGAATACACTCCTGAGCACCACTGGGGCTCTACAGGTTACCACTCGCACATCAACAGCGCCTTGTACAGCTAACCTTACCTCTTACCACTAACCTGTACTCTTACCTTAAACCAAACTGCTAATTCTAACCTTAACCCCCCCCCCCCCCCCCCCCAATTGAAAATAGCATTTTGACCTCATGGGGACTAACAAAATGTCACCAGGTCATTTGTGGTTTATTTTTCTTGTTGTGGACTTATGCATAATGTTTCAAACATGTCTACTGCTGGTAGGTTCCTCTTCGTGTCTTACCAGAACTGGATGGACTATCCCGGAAACTCATCCTGGCACTGCACCAATCAAATGTGCATGCAGGTACACGCTCTCTCGTTCACTAAATGTTAATTATTTGTAGCTGGTTCTGAATGTTAATATTAGTTTTTTTTTTGTGTGTAATTGTAGTGGTACTTGCAGATGAAAGGTGTTGGAAGAGAAGACTGCGAAATACATTGCTGGGTTGTCTTTACTGTACTATGGGAGCAGACTCACGTTCCGTATACATGAAGAGATCCAGAGATACGATTGTTGCATTACATCCTTTATTGGTTTGATTTGCCGAACATTTTAGCTGAGCGTTTCTGGGACATGGAGGAATGACTTGGGCGACTATGATGACCCGTATGATCACCACACGTGTCATAAAGGCAGTCAAATTCCATGTGACCACTTCGTCATGGTAACTAGGCTTTAACAAGCTATTGTGCTGCTGATGGTCATGAGTAGTCTACTGTACTTCCTGGTACTTTATTGCCCTCTAATCACTAGCAATGTAATTGCAAATCAACTATTGATCATTGTACATGTGATTAGCAGATTTTATTGTGGGTGTAGTGAAATGCTTGTGCATCTCGCTCTGACAGCCCAGTAGTATCTAACAAATTACACGTATACACACCAGTAGGAGTGACTTAAGACTATTGTTCAGTAATTTTGTAATCGATGTTCATAAATTCCAATTATCTGTCTGATACCCAGAGGTTGTAAAGTTCTGGTCTTAAATAAAAAAACTGAATTCCCAGCTCACAACTGCGCAGATCCAGATTTATTTGCGAGAGCTCTCTCGTGCATACATAAATGCATTCCTTTTACACCATTCTAACCTACGCACATACATAGGGATTTTTCTCATGAGTCTCACCCCAGTTTATAACCACTCAGCTGACAGTTCCAGGCTCCCCCAGATACTAGAGTTCTGGAGGGTCTCTCCCCAGATTTACAGCCAGGTCGGTTCAAACATAGGTCAATGAACCTCTATGTTCTCTCTCGACACACATGCATTCATTTCTTCCTAGATCTATGCTACATAACCCGTTCCTAATGAACAAACATTATTTAACACTACTAGGAAGACAATTCTACCCTACGTTAAATGTATGTCATTATTCATAAATCCCATAATCCACACTGACTAATTATACTCACAAGCACATCTATTTTAAGCGTCTGTTATCCAAAATCAAACTAACAGCTACCGATATATAATTACATTGACGGTTCCAGGCCTGAAGCATGACTCTTATCAGGATTTTTTATCTACAAGGAAACATCAAAAATGGTCTCATCAAACAGGCTCCTCGTAATTAAAAGACCGAGCCCTCTCCTAGGCCTGGAAGTCCGTATTCTTCATCCCACTGGTCAGAGCTTTGCATCGTTCCGTAGCTCACCATCTTGAGTCAATCTCTCTCGAGTCCTGGAAATGAGAATGTTCACGCACGGAATCAAACCACATCCGCACAAAACTGAAAGTCACACAGGTGAAAGTTGCCCACAACTCTAATCACATTTTCCCATTTTCCAAACATACTGTCAAACAACTCATCAGAAATATCCACCCCAGAGTTTTCTGCTAATTAATGAGCTGAGGTGGTTAACCCAGCCAGGGCCTTGGTTGCTGTGCCATTGGGGATGAAATTACAACATTCTGCTCAGATTCTCATACACCCCCTACCCTTTTCTGCCAGTAGCATATCCAAGGCTATTCTATTCTGTCATCCCATCAACCTAGTTGCAGCTGTTATCACCACAAGATGCTTGACTCCAATCCAGAACTCATCAGGTAACTCCAATGCTATCAATGTAAACTCTATTGTCAAAAGATCCTGACGGAGCACTCCTCCTCTCTCTTCTACCTGGCTCTGGGTAAGGGTAAAGAGCATGCCAAACTGCACTAGTGCACAACTACCGGTCCAATTGGTGGGCCACAGCTTCATACCTCCACACTCTAAGCCTTTTCATCTGTCAGATCCCTCATTGTCTTGCCGGTTGTAGCATTCTCTGTCCTATTGCATGTTCTTACTTCCCTTACGTCCCATCCGTGTGTGATGTAGCGAGCAATAATAATGTCCTGTAACTGTGAATGGGGTAATCTGGATCTCGTGGGTACATGGGGATACATATAATGGAGATCAATGCAACTGTCATTGTCTGGTTTCCCTGCCTTCATGAACAGCTTTACCATTCAGGCCATTCCCCTCGGTGTATCAATGCCATCAGATGGAAAGGGAATGGTTATCAACTGAGGTTTTGCTGTGGCAGTTGCATTGATCTCCATCTAAACAATGATTTAGGTAAGATTAGTAAATTATCCTTATGTCTGACATCATCATGTAGGAGCGCCCCTTTCATTCTCCACATGTCCAATTCTCCCTTGAGCGTCCGTTCATGTCTATCCTGTATCAATTCTTTGTCACTCCTATCTAGCTCATTTCCTGGCCCCCCTTCTCCTCTCTGCTCTTAAACCTTCAAGGTCTCAGCAGGTCAGGGGAGGGCTCCTCCGTCTGCCTTTCCCCTATCTGTCTGTAGCTCTTTCTCGTAACAGTCGGTAACAAGTACTGGGAATTTGCAAATGAGGACATGCACCGGATTGGCTTAACATGAACTACCATTGAAATGTGCCACACTGCCGAAATCACTGACGTGAGCACGAGAGCAGTGGAAACCCCCCAGGCCCTGATACTGTTCACTGTTGCCCGGCAACCATCCAAAACAACCAAACTAGGCAGAGTAATTCACCGTGAACAGACTGACCCATAGCATGCCAATACTGTTGAAATGTACGAGCAAAGGGCAATGCCCTGATTACGGCAAAGCTTGTGGAACTACACTGAACCAAAAAATATGAACGCATAAAATATGAACGCATAAAATATGAACGCATAAAATATGAACGCATAACATGTAAAGTGTTGGTCCCATGTTTTCATGAGCTGAAGTAAAATATCCCAGAAATGTTCCGTACGCACAATAAGCTTATGTTATTGAGTTTACATCCCTTTTAGTGAGCCTTTCTCCGTTGCCAAGACGATATGCCACACCTGTCAGGTTGGATGGATTAAGAAGCTGATAAAACATCATGATCATTACAAAGGTGCACCTTGTGCTGCAGACAATAAAAGGTCACTCTAAAAATGTGCAGTTTTGTCACGCAACACGATACACACACACACAGGCTTAACGTTTTGAGGGAGCATTTAATTGGCTGAATGCAGGAATGTCCACACGAGCTGTTGCCAGAGAATTGAAGGTTAATTTTCTCTACCGTAAACTGCCGCCAATGTTTTTTTTTGTTGAGAATTCGACAGTATGTCCAACCGGACGCACATTTTTTGGAAGTGTGCAAATTTCAGGTCTTCTGAGCTCAAACTTGAATGCTGTGAAAAAGATGTGAAACTTCCAGAGCGCATTTACTGTACTCTGCTAGTCGACTCCTGGTGGTGTTGCTCCAGAGCTCTGTCCCTCCGCTAGTCGACTCCTGGTGGTGTTGCTCCAGAGCTCTGTCCCTCCGCTAGTCGACTCCTGGTGGTGTTGCTCCAGAGCTCTGTCCCTCCGCTAGTCGACTCCTGGTGGTGTTGCTCCAGAGCTCTGTCCCTCCGCTAGTCAACTCCTGGTGGTGTTGCTCCAGAGCTCTGTCCCTCCGCTAGTCGACTCCTGGTGGTGTTGCTCCAGAGTTCTGTCCCTCCGCTAGTCGACTCCTGGTGGTGTTGCTCCAGTGTTCTGTCCCTCCGCTAGTCAACTCCCAGCTGTGTGGCTGTGCCAGAGCTCTGTCCCTCCGCTAGTCGACTCCTGGTGGTGTTGCTCCCGTGGTCTGTCCCTCCGCTAGTCGACTCCTGGTGGTGTTGCTCCAGAGCTCTGTCCCTCCGCTAGTCGACTCCTGGTGGTGTTGCTCCAGTGTTCTGTCCCTCCGCTAGTCGACTCCTGGTGGTGTTGCTCCAGTGTTCTGTCCCTCCGCTAGTCAACTCCCAGCTGTGTGGCTGTGCCAGAGCTCTGTGCCTCCGCTAGTCGACTCCTGGTGGTGTTGCTCCAGTGTTCTGTCCCTCCGCTAGTCGACTCCTGGTGGTGTTGCTCCAGAGTTCTGTCCCTCCGCAAGTCGACTCCTGGTGGTGTTGCTCCAGGGTTCTGTCCCTCCGCTAGTCGACTCCTGGTGGTGTTGCTCCAGAGTTCTGTCCCTCCGCAAGTCGACTCCTGGTAGTGTTGCTCCAGAGCTCTGTCCCTCCGCTAGTCAACTCCCAGCTGTGTGGCTGTGCCAGAGCATGGAGCTGGAGCTCTGGGCTAGGTTTCCCAATAGCATCGTAGCACTGAGATCATCTTTAGTACATTTTAGTTTCAACGGAATTAAAATGATCTCAGTGCTACGATACATTTGGGAAACCCAGCCCAGGTACTGAATGTGGGGGGAGAGAGAGGGAAAGGTTTATACATCCCTCATTATAAGGAGGAGAGAGAGGGAAAGGTTTATCCATCCCTCGTTGTAAGGAGGAGAGAGAGAGGGAAAGGTTTATCCATCCCTCATTATAAGGAGGAGAGAGAGGGAAAGGTTTATCCATCCCTCATTATAAGGAGGAGAGAGAGGGAAAGGTTTATCCGTCCCTCATTATAAGGAGGAGAGAGAGGGAAAGGTTTATCCATCCCTCATTATAAGGAGGAGAGAGAGGGAAAGGTTTATCCGTCCCTCATTATAAGGAGGAGAGAGAGGGAAAGGTTTATCCATCCCTCATTATAAGGAGGAGAGAGAGGGAAAGGTTTATCCATCCCTCATTATAAGGAGGAGAGAGAGGGAAAGGTTTATCCATCCCTCATTATAAGGAGGAGAGAGAGGGAAAGGTTTATCCATCCCTCATTATAAGGAGGAGAGAGAGGGAAAGGTTTATCCATCCCTCATTATAAGGAGGAGAGAGAGGGAAAGGTTAATCCATCCCTCATTATAAGGAGAGAGAGGGAAAGGTTTATCCGTCCCTCATTATAAGGAGGAGAGAGAGGGAACGGTTTATCCATCCCTCATTATAAGGAGGAGAGAGAGAAAGGTGCATCTATCCCTTGTAGTAAACCGTGGGGTGTTGGGTTGAGCGAGCAGATATTGACACAGAGACAGGGAGGCTTTGGTCCACAAAAAACACCTTTACTAAGACAGAAAATAAATATATCAAATAAAAACGTATGTTTTGCTCGTTTTTCCTTCTCTCTCTTAACTGGTGTCTGTCTCTCTCCCTTCTCTCCCAAGGTGTGCCTTCGTGCTCCTTTTATTTAGCCTCCACGGCTGGTTGGCACTTTCCTCTGGTTACCTCCACTTAGCTGTTCGCGTCGGGGTGCCCAGCTCCCGTATCCCCAGCAGAGGGAGCCAACGTCGCCTCACGTACCTCCCCTCTATTACCATCCCCCGGGGTAGACCTCCTGGGATACCACACCCTCATTATGAGGAGGAGAGAGAAAGGGGCATCAATCCCTCATTATGAGGAGAGAGAAAGGGGCCTCAATCCCTCATTATGAGGAGGAGAGAGAAAGGGGCCTCAAACCCTCATTATGAGGAGGAGAGAGAAAGGGGCCTCAAACCCTCATTATGAGGAGAGAGACAGGGGCATCAATCCCTCATTATGAGGAGGAGAGAGAAAGGTGCATCAATCCCTCATTATGAGGAGAGAGAAAGGTGCATCAATCCCTCATTATGAGGAGGAGAGAGAAAGGGGCATCTATCCCTCATTATGAGGAGGAGAGAGAAAGGTGCATCAATCCCTCATTATGAGGAGGAGAGAGAAAGGGGCATCAATCCCTCATTATGAGGAGGAGAGAGAAAGGGGCCTCAATCCCTCATTATGAGGAGGAGAGAGAAAGGGGCCTCAATCCCTCATTATGAGGAGGAGAGAGAAAGGGGCCTCAAACCCTCATTATGAGGAGAGAGAAAGGTGCATCAATCCCTCATTATGAGGAGAGAGACAGGGGCATCAATCCCTCATTATGAGGAGGAGAGAGAAAGGGGCCTCAATCCCTAATTATGAGGAGGAGAGAGAAAGGTGCATCAATCCCTCAATATCAAATCAAATCAAATTTATTTATATAGCTCTTCGTACATCAGCTGATATCTTTAAGTGCTGTACAGAAACCCAGCCTAAAACCCCAAACAGCAAGCAATGCAGGTGTAGAAGCACGGTGGCTAGGAAAAACTCCCTAGAAAGGCCAAAACCTAGGAAGAAACCTAGAGAGGAACCAGGCTATGTGGGGTGGCCAGTCCTCTTCTGGCTGTGGAGATTATAACAGAACATGGCCAAGATGTTCAAATGTTCATAAATGACCAGCATGGTCGAATAATGATAAGGCAGAAGAGTTGAAACTGGAGCAGCAGCACGGCCAGGTGGACTGGGGACAGCAAGGAGTCATCATGTCAGGTAGTCCTGGGGCATGGTCCTAGGGCTCAGGTCCTCCGAGAGAGAGAAAGAAAGAGAGAAAGAGAGAATTAGAGAAAGCACACTTAAATTCACACAGGACATCGAATAGGACAGGAGAAGTACTCCAGATATAACAAACTGACCCTAGCCCCCCGACACATAAACTACTGCAGCATAAATACTGGAGGCTGAGACAGGAGGGGTCAGGAGACACTGTGGCCCCATCCGAGGACACCCCTGGACAGGGCCAAACAGGAAGGATATAACCCCACCCACTTTGCCAAAGCACAGCCCCCACACCACTAGAGGGATATCTTCAACCACCAACTTACCATCCTGAGACAAGGCTGAGTATAGCCCACAAAGATCTCCGCCATGGCACAACCCAAGGGGGGGCGCCAACCCGGACAGGATGACCACATCAGTGAATCAACCCACTCAGGTGACGCACCCCTTCCAGGGACGGCATGAGAGAGCCCCAGTAAGCCAGTGACTCAGCCCCTGTAATAGGGTTAGAGGCAGAGAATCCCAGTGGAAAGAGGGGAACCGGCCAGGCAGAGACAGCAAGGGCGGTTCGTTGCTCCAGAGCCTTTCCGTTCACCTTCACACTCCTGGGCCAGACTACACTCAATCAATATGACCCACTGAAGAGATGTGTCTTCAGTAAAGACTTAAAGGTTGAGACCGAGTTTGCGTCTCTTACATGGGTAGGCAGACCGTTCCATAAAAATTGAGCTCTATAGGAGAAAGCCCTGCCTCCAGCTGTTTGCTTAGAAATTCTAGGGACAATTAGGAGGCCTGCGTCTTGTGACCGTAGCGTATGTGTAGGTATGTACGGCAGGACCAAATCAGAGAGATAGGTAGGAGCAAGCCCATGTAATGCTTTGTAGGTTAGCAGTAAAACCTTGAAATCAGCCCTTGCCTTGACAGGAAGCCAGTGTAGAGAGGCTAGCACTGGAGTAATATGATCAAATTTTTTGCTTCTAGTCAGGATTCTAGCAGCCGTATTTAGCACTAACTGAAGTTTATTTAGTGCTTTATCCAGGTAGCCGGAAAGTAGAGCATTGCAGTAGTCTAACCTAGAAGTGACAAAATTATGAGGAGAGCCATGCAGTTGTGCCTCTTCAGGTAATTGGAGTCAACCTAACATGATTTTTGCTCACACACATAAAGGGGTGGGTTAATAACAGATAACCTTATCCAGAGCGACTTACAGGAGCAATTAGGGTTAAGTGCTTTGCTCAAGGGCCCTTCAACAGATTTTTCACCTAGTCGACTCTGGGATTTGAACAAGCAATCTTTAGTTAACTGGCCCAATGCTCTTAACTGCTAGGCTAGCTGTACACAAATTACAGTAACCCTTATTGCCACATATGACAATAGAGAGGGAGGGGGAGGAGAGAAAGAGAGACAGAGAGAGAAACACACAGAGACAGAGAAAGAGAGAAAGAAACAGACAGAGCGAGAGAGACAGAGAGAGAGAGAGCACTTGAGAGAGACTAAGTGAGCTCATCAACCAACCAATCAGCTGCCTCTATCCTCTCTTTTATTTCTGAATGGCTGCTGCCCGTGTAGCCAGTCCCTAGTCCCCCCCCCTCTGTTTCCTGCTGCAGCTCTGTTTCATCTCTCTCTCTCTCCATCTCTGTTGCCGTAGCGATCTCCTCTCTCTCCCTCAGACCGAGCAGCATAACACACGGACGGATAGACCTGGCCTTTATCACTATAAAGATGGATCCACCGTGGAATATCCAGAGGTACTACTATCACCACAACAACCAGGCAACACAGTAAGTCTACAGGAGATGGAGAGGAGAGGGGGATGGAAAGATAGTGGAGAGAAAGAGAAGGAGGGATGATGACAGTAGCATCTGTGTCACAGTGTGTTTTCCTGAGAAAGGGGGAGGGAGAAAGGGATGGAGAAGGGTAGGAGGGAAGAAGGGGAGGGAGAGAAGGATTGTGATGGGAAAAGGAGAGAAGAGGGGAAGAGGGGAGGGAGAGAAGGATTGTGATGGGAAAAGGAGAGAAGAGGGGAAGAGGGGAGGGAGAGAGGGACTGTGATGGGAAAAGGAGAGAAGAGGGGAAGAGGGGAAGAGGGGAGGGAGAGAGGGATTGTGATGGGAAAAGGAGAGAAGAGAGGAAGAGGGGGGGAAGAGAGGGACTGTGATGGGAAAAGGAGAGAAGAGAGGAAGAGGGGAGGGAGAGAGGGACTGTGATGGGAAAAGGAGAGAAGAGGGGAAGAGGGGAGGGAGAGAAGGAGGGAAGAAGGGAGAAAGAGAGGGATTGTGATGGGAAAGGAGAGAAGAGGGGAAGAGGGGAGGGAGAGAAGGAGGGAAGAAGGGAGGAAGAGAGGGATTGTGATGGAAAAGGAGAGAAGAGGGGAAGAGGGGAGGGAGAGAGGGACTGTGATGGGAAAAGGAGAGAAGAGGGGAAGAGGGGAGGGAGAGAGGGATTGTGATGGGAAAAGGAGAGAAGAGGGGAAGAGGGGAGGGAGAGAAGGAGGGAAGAAGGGAGAAATAGAGGGATTGTGATGGGAAAGGAGAGAAGAGGGGAAGAGGGGAGGGAGAGAGGGAGGGAAGAAGGGAGAATGAGAGGGATGTGAATAGAGAGGGAGGGACGGATGGAGTTCTGTTCTGTCTCAGGCCTTTCAGAGCGGTCTGCGATTCTCCCTGTGTGTGTGTGTGTGTGTGTGTGTGTGTGTGTGTGTGTGTGTGTTTGCGTGAGGCCTGCGCTAGAGATCTTTACAAGGCGGCAACTGCAGCTCGGAGGTGGAATGTGCGTCATTTCCTCAGATAGTAATCAGGGATATCAGGGCTCTGGTCAAGATGGTGCACTACAAAGGGAATATAATGCCATTTGGTCCTGGTCAATAGTAGTGCCCTATAAAGAGAATAGGATGCCATTTGTCACGCACATTTGCTCAGGGCCTGGACAATAAACTTATCAACGTCCCAAATGTCATTATATTCCCTATATAGTGCACTTCTATTGACCAGGGCCAAATGGCATTATATTCCTTATATAGTGCACTACTATTGACCAGGGCCAAATGGCATTATATACCCTACATAGTGCACTACTTTGACCAGGACCCATAAGGAATAGGGTAGAGATGTGCACTGCATCCGTCAGGTTATTTAGAGGGGATTCCCTCGGTCCTGGGCCCCACGTTTTTGTTTTTTTGCCCCCTAGCACCACACAGCTGATTCAAATTATTCCACTAACCAACTCAAACTCATCATCAACACACACATATTACCTCAATGTGAGTGAGTGAGTGAGTGAGTGAGTGAGTGAGTGAGTGAGTGAGTGAGTGAGTGAGTGAGTGAGTGAGTGAGAGAGAGAGAGAGAGAGAGAGAGAGAGAGAGAGAGAGAGAGAGAGAGAGAGACCATCTGTCAGTGACAGACACACTCAGCCAAGTCATGGCTCGACAAAAACAAGACAGCCTCGCTGCTACCCAGAATACACTGCAAGATTTACTGCAGGGAGAGGGGTTGAGAAAAATAGTGGGAAGGAGGGAGGGGAAACAAGAGAAGGAACGCAAAGCAGAGAAGATGGTGTTTAATTAGGACGATGGAAATGAACACCAGCTCTGCTAGCTCAACATTACCATAATCTCCCCTCTTTAGGAAATGTGTTTTACCCTATTTCATTCATATTCACTGTGTCATGGAATTGGGGGTAGAGAGTAGAAAGCACGTGTTTGGAAGACTTTAGATTTGTGTGGGCGTTTCCTTTTTTATTTTCCTCCCAGTGTTACCATAGGAACCAGAGCCACTCCATTGACAGACATTTTGTGACCTAAATACACTGCTCAAAAAAATAAAGGGAACACTTAAACAACACAATGTAACTCCAAGTCAATCACACTTCTGTGAAATCAAACTGTCCACTTAGGAAGCAACACTGATTGACAATAAATTTCACATGCTGTTGTGCAAATGGAATAGACAACAGGTGGAAATTATAGGCAATTAACAAGACACCCCCAATAAAGGAGTGGTTCTGCAGGTGGTGACCACAGACCACTTCTCAGTTCCTATGCTTCCTGGCTGATGTTTTGGTCACTTTTGAATGCTGGCGGTGCTTTCACTCTAGTGGTAGCATGAGACAGAGTCTACAACCCACACAAGTGGCTCAGGTAGTGCAGCTCATCCAGGATGGCACATCAATGCGAGCTGTGGCAAGAAGGTTTGCTGTGTCTGTCAGCGTAGTGTCCAGAGCATGGAGGCGCTACCAGGAGACAGGCCAGTACATCAGGAGACGTGGAGGAGGCCGTAGGAGGGCAACAACCCAGCAGCAGGACCGCTACCTCCGCCTTTGTGCAAGGAGGAGCAGGAGGAGCACTGCCAGAGCCCTGCAAAATGACCTCCAGCAGGCCACAAATGTGCATGTGTCTGCTCAAACGGTCAGAAACAGACTCCATGAGGGTGGTATGAGGGCCAAACGTCCACAGGTGGGGGTTGTGCTTACAGCCCAACACCGTGCAGGACGTTTGGCATTTGCCAGAGAACACCAAGATTGGCAAATTCGCCACTGGCGCCCTGTGCTCTTCACAGATGAAAGCAGATTCACACTGAGCACGTAACAGAGTCTGGAGACGCCATGGAGAACGTTCTGCTGCCTGCAACATCCTCCAGCATGACCAGTTTGGAGGTGGGTCAGTCATGGTGTGGGGTGGCATTTCTTTGGGGGGGCCGCAGAGGTAGCCTGACTGCCATTAGGTACCAAGATGAGATCCTCAGACCCCTTGTGAGACCATATGCTGGTGCGGTTGGCCCTGGGTTCCTCCTAATGCAAGACAATGCTAGACCTCATGTGGCTGGAGTGTGTCAGCAGTTCCTGCAAGAGGAAGGCATTGACGCTATGGACTGGCCTGCCCGTTCCCCAGACCTGAATCAAATTGAGCACAGCTGGGAAATCATGTCTCGCTCCATCCACCAACGCCACGTTGCACCACAGACTGTCCAGGAGTTGGCGGATGCTTTAGTCCAGGTCTGGGAGGAGATCCCTCAGGAGACCATCCGCCATGCCCAGGCGTTGTAGGGAGGTCATACAGGCACGTGGAGGCCACACACACTACTGAGCCTCATTTTGACTTGTTTTAAGGACATTACATCAAAGTTGGATCAGCCTGTAGTAGTGGTTTTCCACTTTAATTTTGAGTGTGACTCCAAATCCAGACTTCCATGGGTTGATACATTTGATTTCCATTGATCATTTTTGTGTGATTTTGTTGTCAGCACATTCAACTATGTAAAGAAAAAAGTATTTAATAAGAATATTTCATTCATTCAGATCTAGGATGTGTTATTTTAGTGTTCCCTTTATTTTTTTGAGCACTGTATATATATTTCCATATATATTAATTAGGACGATGGAAATGAACACCAGCTCTGCTAGCTCAACATTACCATAATCTCCCCTCTTTAGGAAATGTGTTTTACCCTATTTCATTCATATTCACTGTGTCGTGGAATTGGGGGTAGAGAGTAGAAAGCACGTGATTGGAAGACTTTAGATTTGTGTGGGCGTTTCCTTTTTTCTTTTCCTCCCAGTGTTACCATAGGAACCAGAGCCACTCTATTGACAGACATTTTGTGACCTATATATTTTTTTTTCTATATACAGTGCCTTGCCAAAGTATTCGGCCCCCTTGAACTTTGCGACCTTTTGCCACATTTCAGGCTTCAAAACATAAAGATATAAAACTGTATTTTTTTTGTGAAGAATCAACAACAAGTGGGACACAATCATGAAGTGGAACGACATTTATTGGATATTTCAAACTTTTTTTAACAAATCAAAAACTGAAAAATTGGGCGTGCAAAATGATTCGACGCTCCCCATCCAACATGTCAGAGCTTGAGAGGATCTGCAGAGAAGAATGGGAGAAACTCCCCAAATACAGGTGTGCCAAACTTGTAGCGTCATACCCAAGAAGACTCGAGGCTGGAATCTCTGTCAAAGGTGCTTCAACAAAGTACCGAGTTAATGTGATATTTCATTTTTTTTTTTTATAAGTTTGTAACAAGTTTAAAAAAAAACTGTTTTTTGCTTTGTCATTACGGGATATAGTTTATACATATTGTTGAGGGAAAAACAATTTGATCCAATTTTAGAATAAGGCTGTAAAATAACAAAATGTGGGAAAAGTCAAGGGGTCTGATTACTTTTCAAATAGCTATGTGTATTAATATGTATTTTACAGATTTTCTCTCATACCAGTCAAGTGGAGGGGGGATTATATCAGGATTATATCAGGATTATATCAGGATTATATCAGGATTATATCAGGATTATATCAGGATTATATCAGGATTATATCAGGATTATATCAGTATTATATCAGGATTATATCAGGATTATATCAGGATTATATCAGGATTATATCAGTAGAAGTGACCAGAGAGAACCCCTTCAACATAAATAATAAATCCCGTATGTCTGTGTTTGTCTCATGGTAAAACATATGAGGTTAAAGCTTCTTTAAGGTTCTTTAACAGAAAGACATCATGAAGCTGTGTCTCCGCTCCTCGTCGTTATTGATCAGGACCTCCAGAAGTATCTCTCTAACCCACGTGTCCCATATCTCCATGTAGGACAATGAGTTTCCATTCCTGAGGTGAATCCGTCCAGAGTTACTGCGGTCCTGAGGTGTATCCGTCCAGAGTTACTGCAGTCCTGAGGTGAATCCGTCCAGAGTTACTGCGGTCCTGAGGTGAATCCGTCCAGAGTTACTGCAGTCCTGAGGTGAATCCGTCCAGAGTTACTGCGGTCCTGAGGTGTATCCGTCCAGAGTTACTGTGGTCCTGAGGTGAATCCGTCCAGAGTTACTGCGGTCCTGAGGTGAATCCGTCCAGAGTTACTGCAGTCCTGAGGTGAACCCGTCCAGATTTACTGCAGTCCCTCCTTTAGCTGCAGTAAAAGGGGTGTGTCTGTTTGTCTGGCCCCTCCCCCTGACTGCAGAAAGGGGTGTGTCTGTGCGCCGGTGTACAGAAAGGGGTGTGGACTGGCCTGATGGAGGCGGGACATCCGTCACCTGACAGCAGTAATGAGGAGTGTACAGTACTGGAGAATCTATCGGGACTGGCCTGTCACACACACACTGGCAAGGTAGGACAGACACACACCCTTCCCATCCCCCCACACACTCATCCTCCTCCCCTCCCCCCAACCCTCCACACCCCCCCCTCCACACACACAACCCTCCACACCCCCTCTCCACACACACAACCCTCCACACCCCCTCTCCACACACACAACCCTCCACACACAACCCTCCACCCTCCTCCACACACACAACCCTCCACACCCCCCCCTCCACACCCCCTCTCCACACACACACAACCCTCCAAACCCCCCCTCCACACACTCCTCCTTCACACACACAACCCCCCCCCCCCCTCCACACACTCCTTCTCCACACACACAACCCTCCACCCCCCCTTCACACACTCCACACACACAACCCTCCACACCCCCTCCTTCACACACACAACCCTCCACACACAACCCCCCCCCCCCCCCCCACACACACACACACACACACACACACACTCCTCATCCACAGACATGTTAACGATGTGTATGTGTGTTGTCACCAGGTGACGGAGCTGTACTGTTCAGGGTGTGAGGTGTGTGTGTGTGAGGTGTGTGCGTTGGGGGAGCATGCAGACCACCCCACGGGACCGTTATTAGCAGCTCTGGGGACACACAGAGACGGCCTGCAGGAGAGACTGACTGCTGCACAGAACAGGTATTGTTCACTGTTTTATTGTCAAATTTCATTCCCCCCACCCCATCGTTTTCTCTCTTCCTCTCTCTGTCTCTGTCTCTCTGTTTATCTGTCTCTCTCTCTCTCTCTCTCTCTCTCACCTTCCCCCACACCCTCTCTGATCTGTGTGTGTGTCCTCTGATCTGTGTGTGTGTGTGTGTGTGTGCTTACGTCAAGACTGCCTCAGATCTCGGAGGCCCTGGTGTCTCTGAGAGAGATCCTACAGCAGCTGACCAATCAGAGAGCTTTGATCGAGGAGGACATCCACGTCAGCTTCGAAGAGCTCCACAAGACCCTGGACGTCAGGAAGAGTGTCCTACTGATGGAGCTAGAGGTCACCTACGGACTGAAACAGAAGGTAGGGAGGAATGAAAGAGTGGGGAGGGAGGGAGTACAAAAATAGTCCTACATATCTCTCTCTCTCTCTCTCTCTGTCTCTCTCTCTGTCTCTGTCTCTGTCTCTCTCTGTCTCTCTCTGTCTCTGTCTCTCTCTCTCTCTCTCTCTCTCTGTATCTCTCTCTGTCTCTCTCTCTCTGTCTCTGTCTCTCTGTCTCTGTCTCTGTCTCTGTCTCTGTCTCTGTCTCTGTCTCTCTCTCTCTCTCTCTCTGTCTCTGTCTCTCTCTCTGTCTCTCTCCCCAGGTCTTGCAGGCCCAGCTGGACACCTTACTCCATGGCCAGGGGGGTATCGTTGACACATGTACCCAGACAGAGAAGGCCCTGAGCGTGGAGGCCCGCGCCGCGAGCCTGCAGGCTGAGAGAGGCCTTGGGGAGAGGCTGAGGGATCTGGCCAGCCAAGGTCTGTAAATTGTAACATGTTCCATTCCATGGCATGTGAAATTAGGCTAACACCTAACTTTTAAAGTCCTCCTGTCTTCAGAGTCTGGAAAGGATGTTTGATGTTGTTGGCACAATGCGTTGATAATGAAGGGGAGCTGTTCTTTTACTGGTTGGCTCTCCTCTCACTCAAACACACACAGCCTCTGAGCCCCGCCCCCTTCTATTACAATGGTTGGACAACAAGAGAACCATATTCTGAGCTAATATTGCATTAGGAAATGGCCTCCTTTCCAGACCAGTGTGGTCACAGCACTCCCTGCATTGTGAATCACATGCGTTGGTCCGCCAGGCTAATGTGAAATAACTTGATAACCTGGGCTACTGTTTTAAACATGTTTATTTCCTGTATGGCTACTGTTATAAATATGTTTATTTCCTGTATGGATACATTTATAAAACACGTTTATTTCCTGTATGGCTACTAATTTAAACATGTTTATTTCCTGTATGGCTACTGTTATAAATATGTTTATTTCCTGTATGGCTACTGTTATAAACATGTTTATTTCCTGTATGGCTACTGTTATAAACATGGTTATTTCCTGTATGGCTACTGTTATAAACATGTTTATTTCCTGTATGGCTACTGTTTTTAACATGTTTATTTCCTGTATGGCTACTGTTTTTAACATGTTTATTTCCTGTATGGCTACTGTTTTTAACATGTTTATTTCCTGTATGGCTACTGTTATAAATATGTTTATTTCTGGTAAGGCTACGGTTTTTAACATGATTACTGAATAAAAATATAAACGAAACATGCAACAATTTAAAATATTTTACTGAATTACAGTTCATATAAGGAAATCGTTCAATCGAATTCAATTCCTTAGTTAATTAATTATTTAGCCCATTATCTATGGATTTCACGACTGGTCAAGAGTGTAGCCATGGGTGGTCCTTAGAGGGAAAAGGCCAGCCACTGTGGAGCCAGGCCCAGCCACTTGGGAGCCAGGCCCAACCAACCAGATTGAGTTTATCCCCAGAAAAGGGCTTTATTACAGACAGAAATACTCCTCTGTACCCCCCCCCCCCCCCCCCCCCCCCCACCCCCCTCCCCTCAGACAGTCCTGCAGATAAAGAAGCCGGATGTGAAGGTCCTGAGCTGGCGGGGTTACACATGGTCTTCTGTTGTGAGGCCGGTTGGACGTACTGCCAAATTCTCTAAAAACGATGTTAGAGGCAGGCGGCTTATGGTAGAAAAAGGAACAATAAATTCTCTGGAAAGAGCTCTGGTGTCAGCATGACAACTGCACGCTCCTTCTAAACTTGAGACATCTGTGGCATTGTATTGTGTGATAAAACTTCACATTTTAAAAAAATAATTTTATTTTCCCCCAGCACAAGGTGCACCTGTGTAATTTCTCCACAACATTTGAGAGAAATAATATTTTGTGCATATGGAACATTTCTAGGATTTTTTTTTTTTGCTCTTGAAATAAACATATTTTTATATTTTTGTACAGTCTGGTAGGGCTACCATTTTAACGTGTATATTTCCGGTAGGGCTACCGTTTTAACGTGTATATTTCCAGTAGGGCTACCATTTTAACATGTATATTTCCAGTAGGCCTACCATTTTAACGTGTATATTTCCAGTAGGGCTACCATTTTAACATGTATATTTCCAGTAGGCCTACCATTTTAACGTGTACATTTCCAGTAGGGCTACCGTTTTAACGTGTATATTTCCAGTAGGGCTACCATTTTAACATGTATATTTCCAGTAGGCCTACCATTTTAACGTGTATATTTCCAGTAGGGCTACCATTTTAACGTGTATATTTCCAGTAGGGCTACCATTTTAACGTGTATATTTCCAGTAGGGCTACCATTTTAACGTGTATATTTCCAGTAGGGCTACCATTTTAACGTGTATATTTCCAGTAGGGCTACCATTTTAACGTGTATATTTCCAGTAGGGCTACCATTTTAACGTGTGTATTTCCAGTAGGGCTACCGTTTTAACGTGTATATTTCCAGTAGGGCTACCATTTTAACGTGTGTATTTCCAGTAGGGCTACCATTTTAACGTGTATATTTCCAGTAGGGCTACCATTTTAACGTGTGTATTTCCAGTAGGGCTACCATTTTAACGTGTATATTTCCAGTAGGGCTACCATTTTAACGTGTATATTTCCAGTAGGGTTACCATTTTAACGTGTATATTTCCAGTAGGGTTACCATTTTAACGTGTATATTTCCAGTAGGGCTACCATTTTAACGTGTGTATTTCCAGTAGGGCTACCATTTTAACGTGTATATTTCCAGTAGGGCTACCGTTTTAACGTGTATATTTCCAGTAGGGCTACCATTTTAACGTGTATATTTCCAGTAGGGCTACCGTTTTAACGTGTATATTTCCAGTAGGGCTACCATTTTAACGTGTATATTTCCAGTAGGGCTACCGTTTTAACGTGTATATTTCCAGTAGGGCTACCATTTTAACGTGTATATTTCCAGTAGGGCTACCATTTTAACGTGTATATTTCCAGTAGGGCTACCGTTTTAACGTGTATATTTCCAGTAGGGCTACCATTTTAACGTGTATATTTCCAGTAGGGCTACCGTTTTAACGTGTATATTTCCAGTAGGGCTACCATTTTAACGTGTATATTTCCAGTAGGGCTACCATTTTAACGTGTATATTTCCAGTAGGGCTACCATTTTAACGTGTATATTTCCAGTAGGGCTACCGTTTTAACGTGTATATTTCCAGTAGGGCTACCATTTTAACGTGTATATTTCCAGTAGGGCTACCGTTTTAACGTGTATATTTCCAGTAGGGCTACCATTTTAACGTGTATATTTCCAGTAGGGCTACCGTTTTAACGTGTATATTTCCAGTAGGGCTACCATTTTAACGTGTATATTTCCAGTAGGGCTACCATTTTAACGTGTATATTTCCAGTAGGGCTACCATTTTAACGTGTATATTTCCAGTAGGGCTACCATTTTAACGTGTATATTTCCAGTAGGGTTACCATTTTAACGTGTATATTTCCAGTAGGGCTACCGTTTTAACGTGTATATTTCCAGTAGGGCTACCATTTTAACGTGTATATTTCCAGTAGGGCTACCGTTTTAACGTGTATATTTCCAGTAGGGCTACCATTTTAACGTGTATATTTCCAGTAGGGCTACCATTTTAACGTGTATATTTCCAGTAGGGCTACCGTTTTAACGTGTATATTTCCAGTAGGGTTACCATTTTAACGTGTATATTTCCAGTAGGGTTACCATTTTAACGTGTATATTTCCAGTAGGGTTACCATTTTAACGTGTATATTTCCAGTAGGGCTACCGTTTTAACGTGTATATTTCCAGTAGGGTTACCATTTTAACGTGTATATTTCCAGTAGGGTTACCATTTTAACGTGTATATTTCCAGTAGGGCTACCATTTTAACGTGTATATTTCCAGTAGGGTTACCATTTTAACGTGTATATTTCCAGTAGGGTTACCATTTTAACGTGTATATTTCCAGTAGGGCTACCATTTTAACGTGTATATTTCCAGTAGGGTTACCATTTTAACGTGTATATTTCCAGTAGGGTTACCATTTTAACGTGTATATTTCCAGTAGGGCTACCATTTTAACGTGTATATTTCCAGTAGGGTTACCATTTTAACGTGTATATTTCCAGTAGGGTTACCATTTTAACGTGTATATTTCCAGTAGGGCTACCATTTTAACGTGTATATTTCCAGTAGGGCTACCATTTTAACGTGTATATTTCCAGTAGGGCTACCATTTTAACGTGTATATTTCCAGTAGGGCTACCATTTTAACGTGTATATTTCCAGTAGGGTTACCATTTTAACGTGTATATTTCCAGTAGGGTTACCATTTTAACGTGTATATTTCCAGTAGGGTTACCATTTTAACGTGTATATTTCCAGTAGGGCTACCATTTTAACGTGTATATTTCCAGTAGGGCTACCATTTTAACGTGTATATTTCCAGTAGGGCTACCATTTTAACGTGTATATTTCCAGTAGGGCTACCGTTTTAACGTGTATATTTCCAGTAGGGCTACCATTTTAACGTGTATATTTCCAGTAGGGCTACCATTTTAACGTGTATATTTCCAGTAGGGCTACCATTTTAACGTGTATATTTCCAGTAGGGCTACCATTTTAACGTGTATATTTCCAGTAGGGTTACCATTTTAACGTGTATATTTCCAGTAGGGCTACCATTTTAACGTGTATATTTCCAGTAGGGCTACCATTTTAACGTGTATATTTCCAGTAGGGTTACCATTTTAACGTGTATATTTCCAGTAGGGCTACCATTTTAACGTGTATATTTCCAGTAGGGCTACCATTTTAACGTGTATATTTCCAGTAGGGCTACCATTTTAACGTGTATATTTCCAGTAGGGTTACCATTTTAACGTGTATATTTCCAGTAGGGCTACCATTTTAACGTGTATATTTCCAGTAGGGCTACCATTTTAACGTGTATATTTCCAGTAGGGTTACCATTTTAACGTGTATATTTCCAGTAGGGCTACCATTTTAACGTGTATATTTCCAGTAGGGCTACCATTTTAACGTGTATATTTCCAGTAGGGTTACCATTTTAACGTGTATATTTCCAGTAGGGCTACCATTTTAACGTGTATATTTCCAGTAGGGCTACCATTTTAACGTGTATATTTCCAGTAGGGTTACCATTTTAACGTGTATATTTCCAGTAGGGCTACCATTTTAACGTGTATATTTCCAGTAGGGTTACCATTTTAACGTGTATATTTCCAGTAGGGCTACCGTTTTAACATGTATATTTCCAGTAGGCCTACCATTTTAACATGTATATTTCCAGTAGGGTTACCATTTTAACGTGTATATTTCCAGTAGGGCTACCGTTTTAACGTGTATATTTCCAGTAGGGCTACCATTTTAACGTGTATATTTCCAGTAGGGCTACCTTTTTAACGTGTATATTTCCAGTAGGGCTACCATTTTAACGTGTATATTTCCAGTAGGGCTACCATTTTAACGTGTATATTTCCAGTAGGGCTACCATTTTAACGTGTATATTTCCAGTAGGGCTACCATTTTAACGTGTATATTTCCGGTAGGGCTACCATTTTAACGTGTATATTTCCAGTAGGGCTACCATTTTAACGTGTATATTTCCAGTAGGGCTACCATTTTAACGTGTATATTTCCAGTAGGGCTACCATTTTAACGTGTATATTTCCAGTAGGGCTACCATTTTAACGTGTACATTTCCAGTAGGGCTACCATTTTAACGTGTACATTTCCAGTAGGGCTACCGTTTTAACGTGTATATTTCCAGTAGGGCTACCGTTTTAACGTGTATATTTCCAGTAGGGCTACCATTTTAACGTGTATATTTCCAGTAGGGCTACCATTTTAACGTTTATATTTCCAGTAGGGCTACCATTTTAACGTGTATATTTCCAGTAGGGCTACCATTTTAACGTGTATATTTCCAGTAGGGTTACCATTTTAACGTGTATATTTCCAGTAGGGCTACCGTTTTAACGTGTATATTTCCAGTAGGGCTACCGTTTTAACGTGTATATTTCCAGTAGGGCTACCGTTTTAACGTGTATATTTCCAGTAGGGCTACCGTTTTAACGTGTATATTTCCAGTAGGGCTACCGTTTTAACGTGTATATTTCCAGTAGGGCTACCGTTTTAACGTGTATATTTCCAGTAGGGCTACCGTTTTAACGTGTATATTTCCAGTAGGGCTACCGTTTTAACGTGTATATTTCCAGTAGGGCTACCGTTTTAACGTGTATATTTCCAGTAGGGCTACCATTTTAACGTGTATATTTCCAGTAGGGCTACCATTTTAACGTGTGTATTTCCGGTATGGCTACCATTTTAACGTGTATATTTCCAGTAGGGCTACCATTTTAACGTGTATATTTCCAGTAGGGCTACCATTTTAACGTGTATATTTCCAGTAGGGCTACCATTTTAACGTGTATATTTCCAGTAGGGCTACCATTTTAACGTGTATATTTCCGGTAGGGCTACCATTTTAATGTGTATATTTCCAGTAGGGCTACCATTTTAACGTGTATATTTCCAGTAGGGCTACCATTTTAACGTGTATATTTCCAGTAGGGCTACCATTTTAACGTGTATATTTCCAGTAGGGCTACCATTTTTAACATGTGTATTTCTGGTAGGGCTACCTTTTTTAAAATGTGTATTTCCGGTAGGGCTACCATTTTAACGTGTATATTTCCAGTAGGGCTACCATTTTAACATGTGTATTTCCGGTAGGGCTACCATTTTAATGTGTATATTTCCAGTAGGGCTACCATTTTTACGTGTATATTTCCAGTAGGGCTACCATTTTTAACATGTGTATTTCCGGTAGGGCTACCATTTTTAACATGTGTATTTCCGGTAGGGCTACCGTTTTTAACATGTGTATTTCCGGTAGAGCTACCGTTTTTAACATGTGTATTTCCGGTAGGGCTACCGTTCCAGGCTGAGGAGAACGATCAGCTGGATTTACTGATGGAGACAGAGGGGCTGAGAAAGTCTATCCACAAACTGGGGACTATCATCACTACCAGGTGAGTCTATATAAGATGGGAACCGTCATCACTACCAGGTCAGTCTATATCAGATGGGAACCGTCATCACTACCAGGTCAGTCTATATCAGCTGGGAACCGTCATCACTACCAGGTCAGTCTATATCAGCTGGGGTCCATCATCACTACCAGGTCAGTCTATATCAGATGGGGTCTATCATCACTACCAGGTCAGTCTATATCAGCTGGGGTCCATCATCACTACCAGGTCAGTCTATATCAGCTGGGGACCATCATCACTACCAGGTCAGTCTATATCAGCTGGGGTCTATCATCACTACCAGGTCAGTCTATATCAGATGGGAACCGTCATCACTACCAGGTCAGTCTATATCAGCTGGGGACTGTCACCACTACCAGGTCAGTCTATATCAGCTGGGGTCCATCATCACTACCAGGTCAGTCTATATCAGCTGGGAACCGTCATCACTACCAGGTCAGTCTATATCAGATTGGGTCCATCATCACTACCAGGTCAGTCTATATCAGATGGGAACCGTCATCACTACCAGGTCAGTCTATATCAGCTGGGAACCGTCATCACTACCAGGTCAGTCTATATCAGATGGGAACCGTCATCACTACCAGGTCAGTCTATATCAGATGGGAACTGTCATCACTACCAGGTCAGTCTATATCAGATGGGAACTGTCATCACTTCCAGGTCAGTCTATATCAGCTGAGGTCCATCATCACTACCAGGTCAGTCTATATCAGCTCAGGTCTATCATCACTACCAGGTCAGTCTATATCAGCTGGGGTCCATCATCACTACCAGGTCAGTCTATATCAGCTCAGGTCTATCATCACTACCAGGTCAGTCTATATCAGCTGGGGTCCATCATCACTACCAGGTCAGTCTATATCAGCTGAGGTCTATCATCACTACCAGGTCAGTCTATATCAGCTGGGGTCCATCATCACTACCAGGTCAGTCTATATCAGCTGGGGTCCATCATCACTACCAGGTCAGTCTATATCAGCTGGGGTCCATCATCACTACCAGGTCAGTCTATATCAGCTGGGGTCCATCATCACTACCAGGTCAGTCTATATCAGATGGGGTCTATCATCACTACCAGGTCTGTCTATATCAGCTGGGAACCGTTATCACTACCAGGTCAGTCTATATCAGCTGGGGTCCATCATCACTACCAGGTCAGTCTATATCAGCTGGGGTCCATCATCACTACCAGGTCAGTCTATATCAGATGGGGTCTATCATCACTACCAGGTCAGTGTCGTCAGGTGGACCAGTATCCGAAAGGTGGCTGATTCACGTCCCGGGAGGAGCGATGGAATGGTGGGACGTGAACTTGCTGCTGGTATCAGAGATAAAATATGAATAAACAAATAAATTATGAATGAACAAAATGTATTTTTTGTATTAAAAATTAAATGAAACAATTCATATAAATTAAATAAAAATAATGACATCATGATTGTCGTCCCAAGCGCGGTGGCGAGCCAGAGTGAGGCGTCGGGTGTGGGACTGGAGCAGTGCATCGTGGGTCTCCCAGCCTGCGTAACCATAATGACCAGAGACAAGGCCGGCGGACCATGCAGGAGCGGCAATGCCATCCTGTCTGCTGAGGTGGGGGGCCGACACGCACGTTCAGCTAAACTGAAACAAACTAAGCTAATGTATGCTACACTATGCTACATTACGCTAAACTATGATAAAATAAATGAATGTATGCTACGCTATGCTAAGCTATGCTACGTTACGTTAAACTAAGATAAAATAAATGAATGTATGCTACGCTATGCTAAGCTATGCTACGTTACGTTAAACTAAGATAAAATAAATGAATGTATGCTACACTATGCTAAGCTATGCTACGTTACACTAAACTAATTACCACACATGGATAAATAGTGTTGTTATATCTCCTTCCAGGTGTGTACTCCAGATGGCAGCGTGGCGGACGGGGAGATACTCGACTATAAGAACGGAACATATGATTTTGTTTACACTGTAAACAAGGAAGGAGAGTTTTCATTGGCTCTCCGGCTCTATGACCAACACATCAAAGGAAGTCCCTTCAGACTCAGAGTTACCAGGTCCCCTGACCCTGAGGTAATGAGAGATAGAGAGAGATCGCACAGAGCCCCAGGACAGCAACACAATTAGACCCAACCAAATCATGAGAAAACAAAAAGATAATTACTTGACACATTGGAGAGACTCAACAAAAAAAATGAGCAAACTAGAAATACTATTTGGCCCTAAACAGAAAGTACACAGTGACAGGATACCTGACCACTGTGACAGTCAAAGCTTTCCTTAAGTTTGGATCAAGGTTCAGACTCAGTGAGAATAGCCTTGCTATTGAGAAAGGCCGCCGTAGGCAGACATGGCTCTCAAGAGAAGACAGGCTATGTGCACGCTGCCCACAAAATGAGGTGGAAACTGAGCTGCACTTTTTAAACCTCCTGACAAATGTATGACCATTTTAGAGACACATATTCCCCTCAGATTACACAGACCCACAAAGAATTCGAAAACAAATCCAATTTTGATAAACTCTCATATCCACTGGGTGAAATATATTATTGTTGAGCCATGACTTGGCTCAGTCTCTGAGTCTCTCTCTCTCTATATAGATATATATAGATATATATAGATATATATATATATATATAGATATAGATATATATCTATATCTATATCTATATCTATATATATCTATATAGAGAGAGAGAGACTCAGAGACTGAGCCAAGTCATGGCTCAACAATAACAAGACAGCCTCACTGCTACCCAGAATACACTGCAAGATTTACTGCAGGGAGAGGGGTTGTGAAAAATAGAGGGCAGGAGGGAGGGGAAACAAGAGAAGGAATGCAGAGAAGATGTTAAATTAGGATGATGGAAAGTGTTTGTTTTGGGAGGACCGTCTACCGTCCCTCTAACTCCATGTTCAATGTATTTTCCAGGAGTCTCCTCCCACCACCACCGCCACCTCTCTGACGGCCACCGCCACCCCGTCCACAGGCTCCTCTGAGGGGGCTAAGCGGAGAGGAAAGTCCCCTGGGAGTAAGAAGAAGGGGTCCAGGAGGACAGGCAGTGCCCTGGGAACACCCAGACGCAAAGAGAATCCCATCGAAGATGATCTTATCTTCAGGATCGGTGAGAGATCTGTCCATTTTTATTTATTTTTCTCTCTCTGTTTCTCTCTCTCTCTGTCTGTCTCTCTCGCTGTCTGTCTGTCTCTCTCTCTGTTTCTCTCTCTGTTTGTTTCTCTCTCTGTCTGCTTCTCTCTCTGTCTGTTTTTCTCTCTGTCTGTTTCTCTTTCTTTGTCTGTCTGTCTGTCTGTCTGTCTGTCTGTCTCTCTCTCTCGTTCTCTCTCTCGCTCTCTCTCTCGTTCTCTCTCTCGTTCTCTCTCTCGTTCTCTCTCTCTGCTTCTCTCTCTCGTTCTCTCTCTCTCTGCTTCTCTCTCTCGTTCTCTCTCTCTCTGCTTCTCTCTCTCGTTCTCTCTCTCTCTGCTTCTCTCTCTCGTTCTCTCTCTCTCTGCTTCTCTCTCTCGTTCTCTCTCTCTCTGCTTCTCTCTCTCGTTCTCTCTCTCTCTGCTTCTCTCTCTCGTTCTCTCTCTCTCTGCTTCTCTCTCTCGTTCTCTCTCTCTCTGCTTCTCTCTCTCGTTCTCTCTCTCTCTGCTTCTCTCTCTCGTTCTCTCTCTCTCTGCTTCTCTCTCTCGTTCTCTCTCTCTCTGCTTCTCTCTCTCGTTCTCTCTCTCTCTGCTTCTCTCTCTCGTTCTCTCTCTCTCTGCTTCTCTCTCTGTCTGCTTCTCTCTTTATTTCTCTCTCTAGCTCTAGTTTCTCCATGAATAATGTTTTCACTCTGTGCACTCCAGGTACTAAGGGGAGAAATAAAGGAGAGTTTACTAACCTGCAGGGTGTATCGGCGTCCTCCAATGGCAGGATTCTAATAGCAGACAGCAATAACCAGTGTGTCCAGGTAAACACACACACACACACACACACACACACACACACACACACACACACACACACACACACACACACACACACACACACACACACACACACACACACACACACACCAATTTTGATCGTTTGTGTGTGTGTGTGTCTGTCCCCCCCCCCCGGACAGATCTTCTCTAATGAGGGGGAATTTAACAGTCGTTTTGGGGTGAGGGGTCGGTCGCCAGGGCAACTCCAACGACCAACGGGTGTGGCTGTTCACCCCAACGGTGACATCATCATCGCCGACTACGACAACAAGTGGGTCAGCATCTTCTCCAGCGAGGGCAAATACAAGGTGAAGATACAGGGGACATATAGGGGACATATAGGAACATACAGGGGACATACAGGAGACAAAGAGGTGACATACAGGTGACATACAGGAGACATACAGGAGACATACAGGAGACATACAGGAGACATACAGGTGATTTACAGGAGACATACAGGTGACATACAGGTGACATACAGGAGACATACAGGAGACATACAGGAGACATACAGGAGACATACAGGTGACATACAGGTGACATACAGGTGATTTACAGGTGATTTACAGGTGATTTACAGGAGACATACAGGTGACATACAGGTGACATACAGGAGACATACAGGTGATTTACAGGAGACATACAGGAGACATACAGGAGACATACAGGTGATTTACAGGAGACATACAGGTGACATACAGGAGACATACAGGCGACATATAGGCAGGCACGTGCACAGATAGAGGTCTAAGGGTACCTGAGCATCTTCCCTACAGAAAAACGAACTTTCAGATTGGTGTTTTTTAAATTTTTTATTATAACATTTTTTAATGTCACTTTAAATCTACTTTCTTGGCCCCATAACGTCACATGGCGATCTTATTACAATGGGCAAACGATCGTTTATTCATCTGGTACGTCCATATGTAACCTCCGACATTAGAACAAGAGAGGGGCTTCTTCTGTCAAAAACACAGAAGTTAGCTAGCTAACGTTACCGTGTGTGAATATTGACAGGTCTTTGGATGAATCACATTTTTGCAAACATTTAATGCAACGTTACACAGCTTTTACCCTGAATTCATATGGCGCTATCGACGACACAGCGCTCAGTCAAGAAAGTCAGAAAAATAAAGTTAATGCCGAGTGAGAATGATGTTTCATTTTCAGTCTTCTGCCGTGAATCATTCATCCCATACACAGAGACTAATGTTATTGTCACAGGGGCTTTGATACATGTTCTCCTGTGTTCCAACACCGGTCGGTGCCGTTCGGGATGAGGGAGGACCATCATTATTTTCATCAGCACGACCGTATTTCTATTACAGTATACTGGATGATTCATATTCACCCAGCTCAATGTAACAGCGATGGGTTTAGGTAACTACAAATGTTCCCCATCATGAGGTTGCTACAACCTAAAGCTTAGGAATGAAAGTTTACAACGTAGGTCGAGAGGATCTTGAGTAATCAAGGTGTCAGAAAGTGACACAATACCGCCTTTAACACTATTGCCTGCATCTACCTGACATAGGTTGTAATCATTAGTCTAGCAGTTTCAAGCGAGAGTTTCTATTGGACAAATTCAGGTATGTTTATCCTTTGCTTCCATTTAATAAAATGTTCTTTTTTTTTTAAAGAATTGGTGGAATGAATACACCCCTGATCACACGCAAACACAGTTCACTGTCATAGCAGCCACATACAAACTGCATGATCCCTTTTATTGTTTTATAATTCCTTCTCCCATCATCCTCCACTCACATTTTCCCTTCGCTTGTGGACTTCACTGCACAACACATCAGCTCTCTGTGACCAGGCGAAACCGTAACCGCTAACCGCTACACACAGCCTACATCATTGTCACCATTATTAGCTAACGTCATAGTGAAAATAGCTACTGGAACCAACGCGTTAGAAAACCCGCTACGATCATGCAGTACAGTGTACAGTCAGCAAACAGTTTAGCAGTTACACGTGCAGGACCCGGTGGCAATACATTAATAAAACCAAAAGCTTACCTTGACTTAGAAGAGTTCCAGTGTTGGATAGCCATAGCCAGCTAGCTAACATAGCATCCCTCTGTTATAGCCAGTTAGCTAACATAGCATCCCTCTGTTATAGCCAGCTAGCTAACATAGCATCCCTCTGTTATAGTCAGCTAGCTAACATAGCATCCCTCTGTTATAGCCAGTTAGCTAACATAGCATCCCTCTGTTATAGCCAGCTAGCTAACATAGCATCCCTCTGTTATAGCCAGCTAGCTAACATAGCATCCCTCTGTTATAGCCAGTTAGCTAACATAGCATCCCTCTGTTATAGCCAGCTAGCTAACATAGCATCCCTCTGTTATAGTCAGCTAGCTAACATAGCATCCCTCTGTTATAGCCAGTTAGCTAACATAGCATCCCTCTGTTATAGCCAGCTAGCTAACATAGCATCCCTCTGTTATAGCCAGCTAGCTAACATAGCATCCCTCTGTTATAGCCAGCTAGCTAACATAGCATCCCTCTGTTATAGCCAGCTAGCTAACATAGCATCCCTCTGTTATAGCCAGCCAGCTAACATAGCATCCCTCTCTGTTGGATAGCCATAGCCAGCTAGCTAACATAGCATCCCTCTCTGTTGGATAGCCATAGCCAGCTAGCTAACATAGCATCCCTCTCTGTTGGATAGCCATAGCCAGCTAGCTAACATAGCATCCCTCTCTGTTGGATAGCCATAGCCAGCTAGCTAACATAGCATCCCTCTCTGTTGGATAGCCATAGCCAGCTAGCTAACATAGCATCTCTCTCTGTTGGATAGCCATAGCCAGCTAGCTAACATAGCATCCCTCTCTGTTGGATAGCCATAGCCAGCTAGCTAACATAGCATCCCTCTCTGTTGGATAGCCATAGCCAGCTAGCTAACATAGCATCTCTCTCTGTTTGAGCCGGTTGTTTGAGCAGGCTAAATTAGCTAGCTGCATTTGCTAGCTAAGTACGTGAATTTGAAAAAAAAAAAAAATACAACAACTACCGTTCAAAAGTTTATAAATGTCTTTGTTTTTGAAAGAAAAGCACATTGTTTTGTCCGTTAAAATAACATTAAAATGATCAGAAATCCAGTGTAGACATTGTTAATGTTGTAAATGACTATTGTAGCTGGAAACGACTGATTTTTTTAATGGAATATTTAGACAGGCGTACAGAGGCCCATTATCAGCAACCATCACTCCTGTGTTCCATTGGTACGTTGTGTTAGCTAATCCAAGTTTATCGTTTTAAAAGGCTAATTGATCATTAGAAAACCCTTTTGAAATTATGTTAGCAAAGCTGAAAACTGTTGTCCTGATTGAAGAAGCAGTAAAACTGGCCTTCTTTAGACTAGTTGAGTATCTGGAGCATCAGCATTTGTGGGTTTGATTACAGGCTCAAAATGGCCAGAAACAAATAACTTTCTTCTGAAACTCATCAGTCTATTCTTGTTCTGAGAAATGAAGGCTAGCAATTGCGAGAAATTGCCAAGAAACTGAAGATCTCGTACAACGTTGTGTACTACTCCCTTCACAGAACAGCACAAACTAGTTTTAGAAACAGACACCTCACATCCTCTCCGGGATGAAGGCCTTTTAGGCAAAGTACCTCTGTCCAGTGTCTGTGTTCTTTTGCCTATCTTAATCTTTTCTTTTTGTTGGCCAGTCTGAGATATGGCTTTTTCTTTGGCCAGCATCCCGGAGTCGCCACTTCATTTTTATGAAATTCACTGAGGAGGATGCTCCTCCCCAACCTACATTTTTAGTTCAATTGTATTAAGTTGTTTCCTTTTTTAGCTATATTATTAACTAGCTAACTAGCCAGCTGCATATTACTGATTAGCTAGCTAGCTGACCGGAAGCTGCATATCATTACTAGCTAGCCAGCTGCACATTATTGGTTAATCCTATAATGACAAAGCAAAAACAGTAAAAAAATATATTTTTGCACATATATAAAAAATAAACAACTGAAATATTACATTTACGTACTCAGATCCTTTACTCACTAATTTGTTGAAACACCTTTGGCAGCGATTACAGCCTCGAGTCTTCTTGGGTATGACGCTACAAACTTGGCACACTTATATTTGGGGAGTTTCTCCCATTCTTCTCTGCAGATCCTCTCAAGCTCTGTCAGGTTGGATGGGAAGAGTCGCTGCACAGCTATTTTGGCTAGGCCACTTAATGGACATTCAAATAATTTTCCGAAAGCCACTCCTGCATTGTCTTGGCTGTGTGCTTAGGGTTGTTGTCCTGATGGAAGGTGAACCTTTGCCCCAGTCTGAGGTCCTAAGCGCTCTGGAGCAGGTTTTCATGAAGGATCTCTCTGTACTTTGCTCTGTTCATTGTTGCATCGATCCTGACTAGTCTCCCAGTCCCTGCCGCTGAAAAACATCCCCCCCGCATCATGCTGCCACCACCATGCTTCACCTTAGGGATGGTGCCAGGTTTCCTCCAGATGTTCAATATTGGTTGTCCTTCTGGAAGGTTCTCCCATCTCCACAGAGGAACACTAGAGCTCTGTCAGAGTGACCATCGGGTTCTTGGTCACCTCCCTGACAATGGCCCGTCTCCCCCGATTGCTCAGTTTTGCCAGAGGCCAGCTCTTGGAAGAGTCTTGGTAGTTCCAAACTTCTTCCATTTAAGAATGATGGAGGCCACTGTGTTCTTCGAGACCTTCAATGCTTCATAAATGTTGTGGTACCTTTCCCCAGATCTGTACCTCGACACAATCCTGTCTCGGAGCTCTATGGACAATTCCTTCGACCTCATGGCTTGGTTTTTGATCTGACAGGTGTGTGCCTTTCTAAATCCTGTCCAATCAATCGAATTTACCACTCCAATCAAGTTGATCAATGGAAACATCTTCCACCTGCACATATTTACACGTTTCATAGCAAAGGGTCTGAATACTTATGCAAATAAAGTATTTCTGTTTTTTTATTTTTTTAAATAAATTCACAAAAAAAATTCGGGAAAACCTGTTTTTTCACTTTGTCACTATAGGATATTGTGTTTAGATTGCTGAGTACATTTTTTAATATAATCCATTTTAGAATAAGGAACATAACAAAATGGCACTTTTGTTCAGGCAATCTTTTTTTTTTGGGGGGGGGGTACTTTTGGCATAGACCCCTCCAAATGTCTGAGCACAACAATCTACAGGTGACATATAAGTGACATAAAAGTGACATACAGTTAACTTTATTCTATTTTCAGACCAAGCTGTCCTCTGATTGGTTGTGTATGTCAGGCTTACCTGTCCTCTGATTGGTTGTGTCATCTGTCTGTCTGTCAGGCCAAGCTGGGCTCTGGTAGGCTAATGGGACCGAAGGGCGTGTCAGTGGATCAGAACGGTCATGTGATCGTCGTTGACAACAAGGCATGCACCGTCTTCATCTTCCAGCCAACCGGCAAGCTCGTTTCTAAATTCGGTAGCCGCGGCAACGGAGACAAACAGTTTGCAGGTGTGTTGATGATGATGCTGAGGGTCATGATGGTGATGATGATGGGAATGATAATGATGGTGATGATCATGATTCATCTCTCCTCTCTCCACTTCCTCTTCACCTCTCCTTCTCTCTCCACCTCCTTGCCTCCTCTCTCCACCTCCTTTCCTTCTCTCTCCACCTCCTTGCCTCCACTCTCCTCTCTCCACTTCCTCTTCACCTCTCCTTCTCTCTCCACCTCCTTTTCATTTGTCCTCTCTCCACCTACTCCTTTCCTCCTCTCTCCACCTCCTTTCCTTCTCTCTCCACCTCCTTGCCTCCTCTCTCCACCTACTCCTTTCCTTCTCTCTCCACCTCCTTGCCTCCTCTCTCCACCTCCTTTCCTCCTCTCTCCACCTCCTTGCCTCCTCTCTCCACCTACTCCTTTCCTTCTCTCTCCACCTCCTTGCCTCCTCTCTCCACCTCCTTGCCTCCACTCTCCTCTCTTCCGACCAGGTCCTCATTTTGCAGCCGTCAACAACAACAATGAGATCATAGTGACAGACTTTCACAACCACTCTGTCAAGGTAAGCAACTAACTTATCAGGACACTTCCACCCAATATTTACTAGGTCTGGTGGATCAACTAAACATTACCTTTGTTAATTAAACCAACAGAATGAATGGGAAAAAAGTCCTGGTTCAATTAAAAAAGTCCCCATTTCCCTCCCTCCCTCCCTCCCAGGTGTTCACCCCAGAGGGAGAGCTGCTGTTGAAGTTTGGATCTAACGGAGAGGGCAACGGTCAATTTAATGCTCCTACAGGTGTGGCCGTTGATGTGAACGGGAACATCATTGTAGCTGACTGGGGCAACAGCCGCATACAGGTATAGTTGTATTTATATATATAGATATAGATATAGATATAGATATAGATATATATGTATATATATATATATATAGATATATAGATATGCAGTACTAGTCATACAGGTATAGTTTTATATATAGATATATTTATATAGATATACAGTACCAGTCCTACAGGTATAGTTTTATATATATATATATATATATATATATATAGATATACAGTACCAGTCATAGGTTTGGACACACCCACTCATTCAAGGGTTTTTCTTTTTACTCTTTTCTACATTGTAGAATAATAGTGAAGACATCAAAACTATGAAAAAACACATATGGAATCATGTAGTAACCAAAAAAGTGTTAAACAAATCAGTATATTGTTTAGATTTTAGATTCTTCAAAGTAGCCACCCTTTGCCTTGATGACAGCTTTGCACACTCTTTGCATTCTCTCAACCAGCTTCATGAGGTAAACACCTGGAAAGCATTTAAATTAACAGGTGTGCCTTTGCTGCAAAGAAACCACTACTAAAGGACACCAATAAGAAGAAGAGACTTGCTTGGGCCAAGAAACACAATCAATGGACATTAGACTGGTGGAAATCTGTCCTTTGGTCTGATGAGTCCAAATTTGAGATTTTTGATTCCAAACCCGCTGTTTGATATACAGGAGACATACAGGTGACATACAGGTGACATACAGGTGACATACAGGAGACATACAGGAGACATACAGGTGACATACAGGTGACATACAGGAGACATACAGGAGACATACAGGAGACATACAGGAGACATACAGGAGATATACAGGTGACATACAGGAGACATACAGGTGACATACAGGAGACATACAGGAGACATACAGGAGACATACAGGTGACATACAGGAGACATACAGGAGACATACAGGAGACATACAGGAGACATACAGGAGACATACAGGTGACATACAGGAGACATACAGGTGACATACAGGAGACATACAGGTGACATACAGGAGACATACAGGTGACATACAGGAGACATACAGGTGACATACAGGAGACATACAGGAGACATACAGGAGACATACAGGTGACATACAGGTGACATACAGGTGACATACAGGCGACATACAGGCGACATATAAGCAGGCAAGCAATTTACATAAGTATCCTCCCCCTCTCCTCTCCAGGTGTTAATTTACATAAGTATCATCCCCCTCTCCTCTCCAGGTGTTAATTTACATAAGTATCCTCCCCCTCTCCTCTCCAGGTGTTAATTTACATAAGTATCCTCCCCCTCTCCTCTCCAGGTGTTAATTTACATAAGTATCCTCCCCCTCTCCTCTCCAGGTGTTAATTTACATAAGTACCCTCCCCTTCTCCTCTCCAAGTATTAATTTACATAAGTATCCTCCCCCCTCTCTCCAGGTGTGACATTTACATAAGTATCCTCCCCCTCTCCTCTCCAGGTGTTTGACGGTAGTGGCTCCTTCCTGTCCTATATCAACACATCAGCTGACCCTCTCTACGGACCTCAGGGTCTGGCTCTCACCTCTGATGGACACGTGGTGGTGGCCGACTCTGGGAACCACTGCTTCAAGGTCTACAGATACCTACAGTAATAGAGGGAGTGAGAAGAGTGATGGAGAGATGGATGGACAGAACCACTGTTTCAAGGTCTACAGATACCTACAGTAATAGAGGGAGTGAGAAGAGAGATGGAGAGATGGATGGACAGAACCACTGTTTCAAGGTCTACAGATACCTACAGTAATAGAGGCAGTGAGAAGAGAGATGGAGAGATGGATGGACAGAACCACTGTTTCAAGGTCTACAGATACCTACAGTAATAGAGGGAGGGAGGTATGGGAGAATGGATGGAGGGAGAAGAGAGATGGAGAGATGGATGGACAGAATCACCGTTTCAAGGTCTACCACTTCCTGGTGTGAACTTAAATGACGACCAATCAAATCTGCTCTTCTCTTTGCACTGACGACACGTCACTCATCTGCCTTACTATTGGCCAGAGCTGCACAGTGAGAGCATTGGTCCTGAGACCTAGCTCTCGGCTTGCCAAAATGGTGTCACAGCTCCCCATCCCACCGTGGAAACCTGTTAATCTGACTCAATATCAAACTAATCTCAACCTGTTAATCTGACTCAATATCAAACTAATCTCAACCTGTTAATCTGACTCAATATCAAACTAATCTCAACCTGTTAATCTGTTCTTAAACCTATGGAGTCTACAGAACAATATTAAATTGTACGTATGGGTTCTAGAGAACGATACAAATTGTTCGTATGGGTTCTAAAGAACGATACAAATTGTTCGTATGGGTTCTAAAGAACGATACAAATTGTTCGTATGGGTTCTAAAGTACGATACAAATTGTTCATATGGGTTCTAGAGAACAATATTGATAAATGTACGTTCTATAGAATAATAATATTTATGGTTCGTTCGAGGATCATTGTGTGCAAAATCAATAAGGAATGCTCAGTAATGTTCAAGAACGTGGCTATGGTTATTCTAACACTCCACAGATATATTAATAAATCAATCAATTCATTCATTATTGATGATTGGTTGACTTGATTGATTGAGCTAAAAGGCAACTTGTGACTTTACACTTGGATGAGGTATTTATTCAACCAGTACAATTTTTCAGAAGAAAATAAAATACTGGGTGCTTTCCAAATCGCTTCCCTATGTAGTGCACTACGTAGGGAACAAAGTGCTATTTGGGAGACGGACACAGTTGAAAGATAACATGGAAGAGTATATATATTTGGGACTTATCCTTATTATTAATACCGATCAATAACCATTTGCAAACTAACTCTCATCAATGCTGTTTTCACCCCCTCATTAGAAAAATATATAAAATTTTAGAAGTAGGGCTCAGCACGATTTAAATTCAAAGGTCCTTTCTGATTGAACCGTGAATGCAGTCTCCAGGAACGCGGGAACATTGCTTTTAAATTTCTATTACGCTATAGCGTAGATCTTCATGAATTGAGCCCTTAATATTTGATTAATCATTTTCTTGTTAAGGATTCCAAATGAGTTTCTTTATGGTTAAGTTCGCTGTTGCTTGTCAGTACAGTAATATATCACTCATAACGGAATACCAGAGTATTCTAGAACAATTCCAGTGTTTTCTAGAAGAAAAAAAAACTTGTATTCTAGAAGCATGCTTTTTGTTTTCAGTCACTGTATCAATAGAGCTCAACAGAACTCAACCGGAACAATGGAATTGCCATGGAAACGGCCATGGGGGAAAGATCCTGAATCTCTTCATTGCCCCCCCCAGCAAAATTTGCCTACATTTAGGCTAATGTTAACATTTGTATTTCACGGTATGTTGAGGTAAAAATCAGAGTATGATGCTTGTATGGATGTCAACCCCAACACGTCATCATTACCAATCAACCGCATTACAGTTAAAAAAAACTTCCACCACCAATTTCTGTATGCTAACGATGCCAACCAGCTTATACGAACGGGAGTTCACATTTAGCAGTCATTTCTTAAATCTAAAAAAGGGACAACTTCCATTTATCATGCAGCGAAAACAGACAAATATATCCAATTTGAACTTCAGTAACCACATTGTGGGCCTCTTACAATACATAAATCATGATGGATTTGACAAATATCCTCTCGGTTACATCAGAATTTGTTGAATGTGCGCCAATCTGGTCAACGGAACGTCTGTGTTCCATTGACTCCTTTACCGCATCTATCTGTTAGGATCAAACAGAGTTCTGTTAGAATCATATTCAGAGTTCCAAAATTCTGGTAAGTTCCCTAAAAATTCAACGCAGGTTTCCCAGAAATCCTGGTTGTAAGATTCCCGGAATCAGGAAGGAATATGCAGGAAATCCTAGAATTTTATAACTTGGATTTCTGGAAAGTCTGCATGGAAATATGGGAAAATTAAAAGCACTTTTCAAACCTGTATCCATACCATGGGGTAGCCTAGTGGTTAGAGCGTTGGACTAGTAATCGAAAGGTTGCAAAATCGAATCTCTGCGCTGACAAGGTAAAAAATCTGTCGTTCTGCCCCTGAACATGGCAGTTAACCCACTGTTTTTAGGCCGTCATGGAAAATAAGAATTGGTTCTTAACTGACTTGCTTCGTTAAATAATGGTAAATAAATATACAATACTGTAACATCTGTAGGCTAATGGGAAGGATTGGATGAGGAATCAGGGGGTTGTGTGCCAAATGGAACCCTGTTTCCCAGAGCCCTGTGGACCTTGGTCGAAGTTAGGCACGACAGGGTGCTATGTAGAATACTGACTATCAAACAAATGTCTAACCTACATTTCCAACACTTATAGGAAGTGACCCCAACAATACTGAAGAACATTTCGGTTCACATTCTGAATGTATTTATGTTATTATTCATTATTTGGGGTTATTTATTCCTGGACATATCATGCTACTATGGGCTGACCCTGTAAAACAACACCTATCATACTACTGACCCTGTAAAACAACACCTATCACACTACTGACCCTGTAAAACAACACCTATCATACTACTATGACTGACCCTGTAAAACAACACCTATCATACTACTATGACTGACCCAGTAAAACAACACCTATCATACTACTATGACTGACCCAGTAAAACAACACCTATCATACTACTATGACTGACCCAGTAAAACAACACCTATCATACTACTATGACTGACCCTGTAAAACAACACCTATCATACTACTATGACTGACCCAGTAAAACAACACCTATCATACTACTATGACTGACCCAGTAAAACAACACCTATCATACTACTATGGCTGACCCTGTAAAACAACACCTATCATACTACTATGACTGACCCTGTAAAACAACACCTATCATACTACTATGACTGACCCTGTAAAACAACACCTATCATACTACTATGACTGACCCTGTAAAACAACACCTATCACACTACTATGGGCTGACCCTGTAAAACAACACCTATCATACTACTATGACTGACCCTGTAAAACAACACCTATCATACTACTGACCCTGTAAAACAACACCTATCATACTACTGACCCTGTAAAACAACACCTATCATGCTACTATGGGCTGACCCTGTAAAACAACACCTATCATACTACTGACCCTGTAAAACAACACCTATTATACTACTGACCCTGTAAAACAACACCTATCATACTACTATGACTGACCCTGTAAAACAACACCTATCATACTACTATGACTGACCCTGTAAAACAACACCTATCATACTACTATGACTGACCCTGTAAAACAACACCTATCATACTACTATGACTGACCCAGTAAAACAACACCTATCATACTACTATGACTGACCCAGTAAAACAACACCTATCATACTACTATGACTGACCCAGTAAAACAACACCTATCACACTACTATGGGCTGACCCTGTAAAACAACACCTATCATACTACTATGACTGACCCTGTAAAACAACACCTATCATACTACTGACCCTGTAAAACAACACCTATCATACTACTGACCCTGTAAAACAACACCTATCATACTACTGACCCTGTAAAACAACACCTATTATACTACTGACCCTGTAAAACAACACCTATCATACTACTATGACTGACCCTGTAAAACAACACCTATCATACTACTATGACTGACCCAGTAAAACAACACCTATCATACTACTGACCCTGTAAAACAACACCTATCATACTACTATGGCCGACCCTGTAAAACAACACCTATCATGCTACTATGGCTGACCCTGTAAAACAGCACAATACACTGCACGTATCATACTACGATGGTGTATGTAACAATAAAACATAATTTAAAAATAATCATTTTGGTGTGTTTATAATGCTATTTATTTATGTATTATGGAATAATGTATGTATATATGTATTTATGTTTTCATGTAAATCATCTGAATACTACTATAGTACCCATTGTACATGTTGTTTTCATGTAAATCATCTGAATACTACCATGGTACCCATTGTACATGTTGTTTTCATGTAAATCATCTGAATACTACCATGGTACCCATTGTACATGTTGTTTTCATGTAAATCATCTGAATACTACTATAGTACCCATTGTACATGTTGTTTTCATGTAAATCATCTGAATACTACTATAGTACCCATTGTACATGTTGTTTTCATGTAAATCATCTGAATACTACTATAGTACCCATTGTACATGTTGTTTTCATGTAAATCATCTGAATACTACTATAGTACCCATTGTACATGTTGTTTTCATGTAAATCATCTGAATACCACTATAGTACCCATTGTACATGTTGTTTTCATGTAAATCATCTGAATACTACTATAGTACCCATTGTACATGTTGTTTTCATGTAAATCATCTGAATACTACTATAGTACCCATTGTACATGTTGTTTTCATGTAAATCATCTGAATACTACTATAGTACCCATTGTACATTTTGTTTTCATGTAAATCATCTGAATACCACTATAGTACCCAGTGTACATGTTGTTTTCATGTAAATCATCTGAATACTACTATAGTACCCATTGTACATTTTGTTTTCATGTAAATCATCTGAATACTACTATAGTACCCATTGTACATGTTGTTTTCATGTAAATAATCTGAATACTACTATAGTACCCATTGTACATTTTGTTTTCATGTAAATCATCTGAATACCACTATAGTACCCAGTGTACATGTTGATTTCATGTAAACCGTCTGAATACTACCATGGTACCCATTGTACATGTTGTTTTCATGTAAATCATCTGAATACCACTATAGTACCCGTTGTACATGTTGTTTTCATGTAAATCATCTGAATACTACCATGGTACCCATTGTACATGTTGATTTCATATAAATTATCTGAATACTATTATGGTACCTATTGTAAATGTTGTTTTCATGTAAATCATCTGAATACTACCATGGTACCCATTGTACATGTTGTTTTCATGTAAATCATCTGAATACTACCATGGTACCCATTGTACATGTTGATTTCATGTAAATTATCTGAATACTATTATGGTACCTATTGTAAATGTTGTTTTCATGTAAATCATCTGAATACTACCATGGTACCCATTGTACATGTTGTTTTCATGTAAATCATCTGAATACTACTATGTTACCCATCGTACATGTTGTTTTCATGTAAATCATCTGAATAACACTATAGAATTCAGTGTACATGTTGTTTTCTTGTAAATCATCTGAATACTACTCTAGTACCCAAGAATTGCCTGCTACAGTGAGATTTCGTTGAACTGTTGTGTCGATAAAAACAACTGGACGTAATAACTTCACCCCGCCCCCCCAACAAAAACAAAATGTACCTAGAGGTGGTCTGCGCCAAGGTATCGTCATGGTCTGCGCCAAGGTATCGTCATGGTCTGCGCCAAGGTATCGTCATGGTCTGCGCCAAGGTATCGCCATGGTCCGTGCAAAGGTATCACCATGGTCTGTGCCAAGGTATCATCATGGTCTGCGCCAAGGTATCGTCATGGTCTGCGCCAAGGTATCGTCATGGTCCGTGCAAAGGTATCACCATGGTCTGTGCCAAGGTATCATCATGGTCTGCGCCAAGGTATCGTCATGGTCCGTGCAAAGGTATCACCATGGTCTGTGCCAAGGTATCATCATGGTCTGCGCCAAGGTATCGTCATGGTCCGTGCAAAGGTATCACCATGGTCTGTGCCAAGGTATCATCATGGTCTGCACCAAGGTATCATCATGGTCTGCACCAAGGTATCATCATGGTCTGCGCCAAGGTATCACCATGGTCTGCGCAAAGGTATCATCATGGTCTGCACCAAGGTATCATCATGGTCTGCACCAAGGTATCCTCATGGTCTGCACCAAGGTATCATCATGGTCGGCACCAAGGTATCATCATGGTCTGCACCAAGGTATCATCATGGTCTGCACCAAGGTATCATCATGGTCTGCACCAAGGTATCATCATGGTCCGTGCCATGGTGGAACTGCATTGTATGTCTGAAATAATTGTATGGTGAATCCTGCATCGAGCCTACCAGAAGAGCAAGGTGAAGCAATTCCGGCATTCTTGAAAGTCACGATAGTAATTTTAATGCAATTTTTTTTTATAGAAAATATGAAAAATGGCATGCAGTGGGCATAATAAACGTCAAAATAAATCACTTTGCTTTTATAATTAAAGGATTGAAGATTTATAGTTATGTGATGACATCACGTACCCCAACAAACAACGATTAATCAGACTCATTTTCCACAACAATTTGAACCCGTTTTTGTTCCATTCTTGGACTTCACTGTTCTCCACTCATCTTTCTCGCTAACTGTACTCAACCTGCTTTCAACTTCAAATGACCCTTTTGCTTCCGCCATCTCCACCAACTTCCTCACAAAACTCGAGAGTGAGGGGTCTGACTGGATGGGTCCTTAAAAAGGAGAAGAGGGAGAGGTAGAACTCAATCTCAGCCAAAGGGAGAGGTAGAACTCAACTCACAGGCAGGATTTCAGAAAGTGAGATTTCAACATCGGTTTATCTAATTCTGTATGTGAATGTATCCCATATAGCCCTCTATTCCCTATGAAGTGCACTACTTTTGACCAGAGCCCATAGTGAATATGTTGCCCTGGACACATGTAGTGCACTTGTTTTGAAGGTTAATGCTAATTCCACAAACTCCCAATTATACCCTGACACGCCCCTCTCCTGCTAACTCACCACACCTGAACTCACTCTGCTAATCACCAATTCCTCTTCCATTCTTCTGGTATATAAGCAGCTTGTTCTACCTGGGTTTGTTCAGCATTTGTGGTGTCCCAGTTCCTGTTGTTGATTGGCTAAAGTAAGTTCCTGCTATTGTAACTTTTCTAGGGTTTTAACTTCCTGCATTGTGGTGTAATATCCTGTTCATCCTAGCAAGTATATTGTTATGGTGTAGCTGGCCCAGTATTAGACCTTTAATTGAACTGTAAGGGAAGTGTTACAGCTTGTGAGATGAGACATGGTATAATGATGGTTCCTGCTAGAAGAATGTGTCTTACATCTATAATCCTGTAGACTGTTCTGATTGGTTGCACTGCGTCTCAGTGAACAAGAAACTATGAAATCCAGTAGCCCCCCCCCCCCCCCCAAAAAAAAAAAAACTGAAATGGGTTCCATGTTGTGGTCAGTTAATCCATCTCACACACTATGGGAACCATGCAGGGCCAGACTGGAAGTAGAGGAGACATGTACGTGCCAAGCCAGAACAAAACATTGGCTGCCATATTTGGATGGGCCTTGTCTAAACTAGATTTAGTTATTGATCACTGCTCAGTGCTGTAAATGCTGCTTTATCAGAACCATCTAGTGTATTATGGCTGGATCTTCAGCGGTGGGACCCCATTGTGCTAGCAGGTACCTTATTGAACCATGTCATCTAGCAAGCTGTTGCTATGGAATATCCTCAGACCTTGCTTCATTGATTAATCTAATATTGGGCTGTGGTGGAACTTACTGGTCAGTTGTATGTTAATGTGGTGTATTCCCTCCAGCACGACAACGTATCACAGCCTTTCCTGATGGCCATTCTAAATTACCCACTGGTGTTACAAGCCACTAAGCCTTACCGACTGGTGTTACAAGCCACTAAGCCTTACCTGCTGGTGTTACAAGCCACTAAGCCTTACCTGCTGGTGTTACAAGCCACTAAGCTTTACCTGCTGGTGTTACAAGCCACTAAGCCTTACCTGCTGGTGTTACAAGCCACTAAGCCTTACCTGCTGGTGTTACAAGCCTCTAAGCCTTACCGACTGGTGTTACAAGCCACTAAGCCTTACCTGCTGGTGTTACAAGCCACTAAGCCTTACCTGCTGGTGTTACAAGCCACTATGCCTTACCTGCCAGCCTTTTGTACTGTGCTTTTATTTTTTGGGGATAATAAAATAACCAATTGAATATGGTTCAACCATAATGCCTGATTTCTGACACCTTTGTCAGTAGCCAAAGTTGCAGGGCATTTCTACATTGGGTAACTAGGCCTCTATTCCTGTATGAGTGGAGAGGAATAACTGCCCAGAAATTCTCCTCGGCTCTGTTTAGGGAATAGGTTGGCATTTAGGAAAGCAGACATATTCCTGTTCTAATCTACTGTATGTGGAGTTGAATCTGTTGTTTTAATGGCTTCACTCTGTTTCTCTCAGGAGACTCCATGACCATGTTGACCAGTCTTCTGCTTCTCAGTGCTGCCTTTGCTCTGGGAGATGCAAGTAAGAGTCTGTCTTGACTCGTTCTGTATTTTTCTTGTAGCAGAGGTGACTGACTGATCAACAAATATTGTTGCTGTGATTAGTACAACTGTCTCCATTTGCCTAAAAGCCACATGTAAATTCTCCTTACAGATTCATTGCTAGAAGACTTGTGTCCTTCCGGTTGGACCAAATATGGATCACGCTGTTTAATGTTTGTAAAGACTACAAGGAGCTGGCCTGAAGCAGAGGTATCACCCTTACCATCTACTGTGAATTTGAAGGGGAAATGTAGTTGAAATTAGCTCTTTGACATTACCGTGAAGGTGCTACTTTCTTAAACGGCAACACATGACTGATGTGAAATACTGAACTTCCCTTTAAGATGCTTCTTGTGACTCCCAAACCTGCATGCGGGAGCGTAATCTTCGCCTGAAACTAATTAGCATAACAAGCATTTGTGTAAGTTTTTCGATAGCCTAGCATAGCATTTTGTCCAGCTAGCAGCAGGTAACTTGGTCACGGAAATCAGAAAAGCAATCAAATTAAATCGTTTACCTTTGCGCTTCGGATGTTTTCACTCACGAGACGCCCAGGTAGATAGCCAAAGTTCATTTCTTCCCAAAATATTATTTTTGTAGGTGAAATAGCTCCGTTTGTTCTTCACGTTTGGCTGAGAAATCGCCTGGAAATTCCAGTCATGAAAACGGTGCAAAATATTCCAAATTAACTCCATAATATCGACAGAAACATGGCAAACGTTGTTTATAATCAATCCTCAAGGTGTTTTTCTAATATCTATTCGATAATATATCCGTCGGGACAATTAGTTTTTCAGTAGGACCGATTGGAGTAATGGCTACCTCTGTATTTTACGCGAGAGTCACCCTGGGAGCCATCATGTGAACACTTACGCAATATAGCCGCCTACGGGTATTCAACATAAATGCGTAAAACTACGTCACAATGCTGTAGACACCTTGGGGAATTCGTAGAAAGCGTAAGCTCGTTGATAGGACATTCACAGCTCAATAGGGACTCATTGGAACGCAGCGCTTTCAAAATATGGGGCACTTCCGGACTGGCGTTATCGCAGGCGTTCGCCTGCAACATTAGTTCTGTTATACTCACAGAATATCTTTACAGTTTTGGAAACGTTCGAGTGTTTTCTATCCAAAGCTGTCAATTATATGCATATTCTAGCATCTTGTCCTGACAAAATATCCCGTTTTAAAACGGGAACGTTTTTTCCAAAAATGAAAATACAGCCCCTAGAGTCGCAACAGGTTTAAGATGGGAGTTTTCTATACATTTTAAATATTTAATGTGGAATCGTGCCTCCTGTATACTGGAACCCACCGGACATGGCTTAAGACTGACATAAACTAGTATCTTTAAGAGTTTTAAAAAGGAATTAGTTGTGATGGTCAATATTTGGTTGAGAGTCCAGAAGACAAATTCTCAGCAAGGCTGACTAATACATGAAATGTCTTTGTTCCCATCTACTGCTTGGCTGTTACTGTAGATAACAATTGACTTGCCTAGTTAAATTAATACTTCTCTAGCGGTACTGTGTGTCCCTTGGTGATCAACTGGTGTCTGTACCCAACGTTGTGGAGTACCTTGGCGCAAACCTGGCATCTGTGCACAGCTCTGAGGAGGACCATTTTCTACAGGCGTTGGTCTTAGTCAAGACTGTTGGTTTCCCTCCTACCTGGATTGGCGGATTTTATTCTGTTAAGGTGGGACCATTAAGCCTACAGTGTTATATAGAGCCATTATTGCAAGGAACGCCGTTCCATCTCCTATTGCTCAAGTGAACAGCAAACCTGGTTAAAAATGGGAGATGTGGCATGTAGGCTACCTGTAATTTGTTCATGTAGTTCTGTCTGAGTTGTCTAATGTTATGATGTCATTTTGTGTGGACCCCAGCTATTGTAATGGTTTCCATATAAAATATCAAGAGTTGCCAGGCGACAGGTAGCCTCGCCGTTGGCCAATAAAGGCTAGTTTGAATCCCAGAGCTCACTCCGTGGAATCTGATGTGCCCTTGAGCAACGCCCTTAATCCTAATTGACCCTGTAGGTCATTCTAGATGAATCTGCTAAATTATTTTACGTTGAACTTCAGGAGGCCTTTATACTCATGTAAAATGTTTCTAGGTAAGTATACATTTGATCAAAGTAATATCTTCCATACAGTCTTGTTAAACGTGTGGGGTTTCTAGCTTCAAAAGTTGACTTGTTATAGTCTTAGAAATGCATCGGGATGATTGCAAATGTGAGGAGTAGACTGTACGATCTTTACACAAGCAACAGTCCCAGTCGGTGGGTTTTGAAGTAGTGGTAGCTTAAACTGTTTGGTTTCAGGTGGTAGAGGAAGGACTACATTTAGTTTCTATTCTCAAACCCCACTTTCCCCCCTCAGGACAGGCGGTGGTTCTGGAGTGATGGCTCCGACTTTGATCACCAGAACTGGGCTGAAGGAAGGCCTGATGCTGGTGCCAGAGAGTCTTGTGTTCATATCAACTTTGGAGGTACAGTAAACTCAGTATCAGTCATCAAATTAAACTTATTCCTAGTTAATTTAACTTTCCTACTGTGTGTGCAGCTGAATATTCTGGTTTTGTCTTCAGGTCAACAGCTCTGGAACAATGCATTATGTGAAAGGAGCTTGCCCTCTGTGTGCTCCCTGAGGCTCCTGCCGCTTCGCCAGAGTATCCATTAAAAGCAGCAATGCTATTCTGTAGTGTCTTTGTCCTAATACTTAATGGGAAAGTCAAATACTTTGTTGCTGTTAAATGAAGTCTGTTACTACACAAATGTTGAGGAATTGTTTGCAGCCAATAAAATATATACACTTTTTGTCTCACGAGATGAATCATACTGCCAAAATTGTCCCATGTTTTTAGAGTTTTCTAAAAGGTACATTCGCATCCCAAAATGGATTTGTCAAATAGATATTACGTACAAAACTTGTGTCAAATTGACATTAAGTACAACCTGTAACACTTCACCTGAAACTCTGCATCATAACACATGTTGTAGTTGGTACTCTTTCTTCCCCTGTGGGACTCAAACCCACAACCTTTATGTTGCAAGTGCCATGCTTGACTGAGCCACCAGGACAATTGTCACTGTGCTTAACTTTGTAAATGTAGACCTGTGAAATGACACAGTATGTTTAGGATACTGAAGGTTCAACAGACATGTTTAACTTCTTATGGCTGCAGGGGCAGTATTGAGTAGCTTGGATGAAAAGGTGACCATTGTAAACGGCCAGCTCCTCAGTCTCAGTTGCTAATATATGCATATTAGTATTGGATAGAAAACATTCAAGTTTCCAAAACTGTCAAAATATTGTCTGTGTATAAACCAACTGCTATTGCAGGTGAAACCCTGAGTAATATCAAACCAGGAAGTGGCTTCTATTTTAACTTCATGTTCCATAGCCTCCCTTTGTGCCATTTAAAGGGATATCAACCAGCTTCCTTTTCCTATCGCTTCCTCAAGTTGTCAGTCTTCAGCCAGTTTCAGGGTTTTATTTTGAAAAATGAGCCAGAACAACATCCATCAAGTGTTCGCATGAGTTCCGCTCGCGCAACAGAGTGTGGGAAGCCATTGCCGTTCCCTCCTACTGAACAAGACCGTTGCGGTTGATATTATCGATACTATATTTTATTCTGAGGCTTGATTATGAAGAAAAAAAAAAAGTTTGCCATGTTTCTGTGGACGTTACGGAAACTATTTGTAATTTGTCGTGCCACTTCTGTGGATTTCTGAACATAATGCGCCAAACAAATAGGGGAACATTTATTGTGCAACTGGGAGTCTCGTGAGTGAAAACATCCGATCGAAGGTAAACGATTAATTTGACAGGTTCATATAAATTGTTCAGCATATCACACCAAAGAAATCAGTTTAATCTCTGGCTTTTATTTGTATGGAAAGTGAATTAGTTCCTGTAGTACAGCAAAGACAACTGTCAAGTCTTCAACGTCTTCGTTCCAACGCTTTTCATCTACGTCCATCTACAATTACAGACAAAACAACAACATACAAGAACATCCAGAACCAGCTGCAAAGAAATAAGATTTAGTGAATGAGAGTGTTTTTGTGTGTGTATATACCTTGGTGGAACAGTTGCTAGCAGTTGCTAGCAGTGCCTGGTGGAGTCTCAGTACCCGGGATCTTCTGTCCAGTACTGGTCACACACCAACAGTAACCTACCAGAAAGACATGTTAACAACTTGTTAAATATATATTTATACATGACTGTAACACATTGAATTTGTCACGTTCAACTCAATTGGAGAATTTACTGTGTGCTTCTGTGTGTGTGCATGTTAACCTGTAGAGCCTGAACATTGCTCAGGGGTGTATTGTCCATCGTCGTCACAAGTGGGGATGAAGGCTCCAATTGGGCCGTGTGTCGCGGCATCTCTAGCACGCTCACAGCGGGTCTTGAGGTGGAAGATGCCATCTTGATAGACAGGTAACATACATTGTAATGTGTACATGACATAACATTGCTGGACAAACATTCTGGAAGCTTGGGCTGTCAATCTCAATCTTATACATCAACATACATCTCTGGAACAAGAGGAGTCTCAGGTAGCCTAGCGGTTAGAGAGTTGGGCCAGTAACACAAAGGTTGCTAGTTTGAATCCCTGAGATGAGAAGTTGAAATATCTGTCTATGCCCTTGGGCACAACCTTAATTTATCTGGTGTCACGGCTGACCTTTTGAACCTGTCTCTCCTCTCTGGGGAGGTTCCCATTGGTTGGAAGACATCCACGGTTTGTCCTTTTTTTAAAGGGGGAGATCAAGCGGATCCTAACTGTTATAGGCCTATTTCTATTTTGCCCTGTTTATCAAAAGTTTTGAAGAACTTGTCAATCAACTGACTGGCTCTCTTGATGTCTATAATGTTCTCTATGGTATGCAGTCTGGTTTCCGCTCAGGTTATGCATGTGTCACTGCAACCTTAAAGGTCCTCAATGATGTCACCATTGCCTCATGATGTTCTGCTACCATGTTGTGCCGCTGCCATGTTGTGCTGCTACCATGTTGTTTTCATGATGTGTTGCTGCCATGCTGTTGTCATGTTGTGTTGTTGCCATGCAGTGTTGCTGCCATGCTGTGTTGTCATGTGTTGCTGCCATGCTGTGTTGTCATGTGTTGCTGCCATGCTGTGTTGTTGTTTTAGAGCTCTCTTTATGTAGTGTAGCGTTGTCTCTCTTGTGTGTTTTGTCCTATAGTGTTTATTTTGAATCCCTTTCGGTAGGCCATCATTGTAAATAAGAATGTGTTCTTAACTAAAGGTTAAATTGAGGCTGTCCTCTCTGAGGGTGTCCCAAGGAGAATGAGATGTACAAAGAAACATATTTCCAAATCACACCTGGGTATTAATAATTGTACTTGTGTGACATGGGACAGATAAACACCCAGTAATGTTTATATTTATAAAATTGTTGACTTAGTACAGTTGAAGTCGGAAGTTTACATACACCTTAGACAAATACATTTAAACTCAGTTTTTCACAATTCCTGACATTTAATCAGAGTAACAATTCCCTGTTTTAGGTCAGTTAGGATCACCACTTTATTTTAAGAATGTGAAATGTCAGAATAATAGATGATTTATTGATTTATTTCAGCTTTTATTTATCATTTTGAAATTGCTCCCAAGGATGAACCAGACTTGTAGAAGTCTTGGCTGATTTATTTTGATTTTCCCATGATGTCAAGAAAAGAGGCACTGAGTTTGAAGGTAGGCCTTGAAATACATCCACAGGTACACCTCCAATTGACTCAAATGATGCCAATGAGCCCATCAGAAGCTTCTAAAGCCATGACATCATTTTCTGGAATTTTCCAAGCTGTTTAAAGGCATAGTCAACTTAGTGTATGTAAACTTCTGACCCACTGGAATTGTGATACAGTGGATTATAAGTGAAATAATCTGTCTGTTAACAATTGTTGGAAAAATGACCTGTGTCATGCACAAAGTAGATGTCCTAACCGACTTGCCAAAACGATAGTTTGTTAACAATACATTTGTGGAGTGGTTGAAAAACGTATGTAACTGAATGTAAACTTCAGACTTCAACTGTCAGTGTGAGGTGTGTCACTCTTACCTATGGGAACAAAGGTGTCTCCCAGAGCAAAAGCTGTGCTGACAAGCAGAATGATGGTCAATGTCACCATGGTGATAGTCTGGAGAGAGAGAGAGATGAGCATTAGAATCAGCTGTGATTGTACTGGAACACTACAAATCACTGGAATAGTTGGGTGTACTAGAGGAGAGGATAGGAGACACTGTGTTGTACATAACCTACTGTATAGCTGGGGGTACTGGAGGAGAGTGTCACATTGTCATAAAGGAGACAGGAATGCGTAATAGGGTTTTTTTATTTTCCCAAATTACAGTGTGCCATGTAAAGGCATGGGGACGAAGACCAAGCAAACACATATACAAAACACAGGGCTGAAACCCATTCAAAAGAGAGAGGAGTACCTCAAATAAATACACAGGAGGAGACCCGAAAACACAAGCACAAAATGATACAACACGGGACGAGACCCCTAATCATCTATGCACAATACAAGTGGCACGAAAGCCAAAACAACAAGGCACAGATACTCACACGACCAACGGACATTGGAACATGGATGCTTCCCAAATTGCTTCTTATCCCCTATGTAAGTGCACTACTTTGGACCAGGGCCCACAGTGAACTAAATAGAGAATAGCTCATGGCCACAAAGGGAAGTAGTGCACTACAAAGGGAATGGGAGGTCAGTTGGGACATAGGCAGGTACACTTTTAAATGAACAGATGTTGAAATCTCACCTTCTGAAGTCTTCAGTTGTAGCTTCACTTCTTCAAAGGTCTTCACTGGGTCTCTCTCTCTCTGTCCTGCCTGTGAGTTGAGTTCTACCTCAACTCCTTTTTAAAGGACCTGTCCAGTCAGACCCCTCCCTCTATTTTTCAAAATTTCTCTCCCTCGCTCTCTCTCCCTCGCTCTCTCTCTCTACCTCTCTCTCTCTCGCTCTCTCTCTCTCTCTCTCTCTCTCTCTCGCTCTCTCTCTCGCTCTCATCCTTCAACCCTCCACATACTTTCTGTCCAGCCCAAACCCTGCTGGACCTGTCTGACATCTACCTGTTTGACAGGGTTGGGGTCAATTCAAAGTGAAGGTATTCAACTTTTGTAACACATTCAGGTGTTGCATATCGGGTCACAATATTGTTATGAAGAGACTTAATTCTACCTCATTGAAGCTGATGAAGATGTAGTCTGAAGTGCATTACAATGTCTTGGAAACACAATGCTATTTCAGAAGGAGATAAATAATGAGCAGGAAAACCTTTTGTCATTCATTGTGATGTCACCAGATAGACTTTAGATGCAGCATCATTTCAACTATAAGTTCTGGAATGTTACATTCATTGTGATGTCACCAGACAGACTTTAGATGCAGCATCATTTTAACTATAAGTTCTGGAATGTTACATTCATTGTGATGTCACCAGATAGACTTTAGATGCAGCATCATTTTAACTATAAGTTCTGGAATGTTACATTCATTGTGATGTCACCAGATAGACTTTAGATGCAGCATCATTTTAACTATAAGTTCTGGAATGTTACATTCATTGTGATGTCACCAGACAGACTTTAGATGCAGCATCACTTTAACTATAAGTTCTGGAATGTTACATTCATTTGAATTAACTGCTGTCTGTCTCATTGATCTTTTGTCCCAGAATGTTGGGCAACTGATCAGAGCAACTGACGTAGCAACTGTCGTCAAGACCAACACCTTGGACAAGCTCATGAGACATGAAATCCATTGAGAGGATTACAAAAAAAAAAAAAAATTTTCATTGAAAAACTGATAGTTTAAATTGCTAAGTATTTTAACAGTGCACCAGGGATACTTGCTACTGTGATTCCTGTGATTCCTTCCTGGAGTTTTTTCAAATACAAAATTATTATTTTGTTATATTGTTTGCTGGCTCAGCTGGTTAGCGAGCTCTGTCTCATTGACAACCCAATGTTGCTAATGGCCAGCTATCTATCCTGTTAATATAACTTGTAATGTTAGCCATGTTATGAGCACCAGCTAGTTAGCTCCAAAAGTGGTTGGTAACTTTTGGCTGCATGCCGACAGTGCATTCAGAGCCATTCATTTAAATAATCGACTTGTATTTTTTTCCAGAGTTTCCTGGTCTTTGCATTAACAAGATATTCATTTCCAGCATCTTTCAGACCATTGAAAATGCAAAACAAAGAGAGGAGTACAGGCACAGCCTGCCCCACCGCTACCAATGATTCTCAGCTAGCGGTGGCTAATGTTAGCAGAAGTTTGTAGTGGGTTTTTACATAATCATAGTGCAAAAGTATTGCGCAAAAAATACCATAAACCACATCATCTCAGTGTGATTTAATTTAAAACAGTCTGCAAGATGAGAGGAGAGGTGATAGATCAATGTCTTAAGGCTAAAGTATTGGAAGAGAGATATGCCGTAGGACCAGCAGCATTCCTTTGTGAGGAGGAGAGAAGGTGGGAGAGGGTAAACAACTAGCGTGCCTTTTCTTTGCGAGGGTCAAGCCGCTCTTTCACCAAACCTTGTCATCAAGGTGACTTTCTGTATTTCTGGAAGAACAGGACGATGGAATAGATGGATGAGGTATGTCCCAAATAGAGCCCCGTTCCTTACATAGTGGACTAGTTGTGACCCTATAGGCCCCGGTCAAAAGCAGTGTACTATGTAGGGAATGTCTTGAAACAGGTTTATTGTGTAAGATGGTTCTTATGGTACCCCTGTAGCAAAATATGTTGTCTTAAAAATTTAAAAGAGTCCAACTCCTTCCTCCATCTCCCAGAAATGGACAGGTTCAGATGAATTGTTCAGCCTATCAAAACGACAATAAAGAAAGTAAAATCGACAGTTTAATCTCTGGATTTCTTCATTTATTTTTAATGGAACGTGAATCAGTTCCTGTAGTACAGTAAAGACAACTGTGTCTTTTCAACATCTTCGTTCCAACTGCTTTCATCTACAATTACAGACAAAAACAACATTTAGAATCTGCTGCAAAGGACTAACATTTAGCGAATGAGTGACTGTGTACCTTGGTGAAACAGTTGATCTTGGTGGAGTCTCAGTACCCGGGATCTTCTGTCCAGTACTGGACACACGCCAACAGTAACCTACCAGAAATGGACAAGTTAAAAACATGTTACATATAAACTCAGCAAAAAAATAAACATCCTCTCACTGTCAAATGCGTTTATTTTCAGCAAACTCAACATGTGTACATTTTGGTATGAACAAAACAAGATCCAACAACTGAGACATAAACTGAACAAGTTCCACAGACATGTAACTAACAGAAATGGAATAATGTGTACCTGAACAAAGGAGGGGGGGTCAAAATCAAAAGTAACAGTCAGTATCTGGTGTGGCCACCAGCTGCATTAAGTACTGCAGTGCATCTCCTCCTCATGGACTGCACCAGATTTGCCCTTACCCTCCGATCCAACATGTCCCAGGCGTGCTCAATGGGATTGAGATCCGGGTTCCTCGTTGGCCATGGCAGAATACTGACATTCCTGTATTGCAGGAAATCACACTCGTTCTGTGCAGTATGGCTGGTGGCTTTGTCAAGCTGGAGGGTAGTTAGGATGAGCCTGCAGGAAGGGTACTACATGAGGGAGGAGGATGTCTTCCCTGTTCTTCCACTTTAAGATGACATATTATCATCATTGACAAAAAGATCATTGACAAAATAAATCAGTTATTCCATTCAGTTATTCCACTCCTCCTTTCATACCCTAACCTCTCCCCTCCTCCTCTCCTCCTCTAACCTCTCCCCTCTCCCATACCTCTCTCCCCTCCTCCTCTCATACCCTAACCTCTCCCTCCTTCTCTCGTCCCCTAACCTCTCCCCTCCTTCTCTCCTCCCCTAACCTCTCGACTCTCCCCTCCTCCTCTCCTCTCCTCCCCTAACCTCTCCTCTCTTCCCTTCACTCCTCCCTCCTCTCATCTCTCCCATAACTCTCTCTCCTCCTCTTGTCCTAACACAAACCCTGGTCCTACTTTCACTCTCTCTCTCCTCCAGACCTTCAGCTTTAATACAGTAACTATGTACCCATTAACTTGTCCAGTGATTTTTTTTGTTGTTGTTGTCAACATTTAGAAAGTTTGCACAGAAAATAGATGTAACAATTGTCTGCTACAGTGAGATTCTGTCGATTAAAAACAACTGGAGGTAAAAAAACTTTACCCCTCAAAAAAAAACATATCACCATCATCTGCACCAAGGTATCACCAAGGTCTGCACCAAGGTATCATCATGGTCTGTACCAAGGTATCATCATGGTCTGCACCAAGGTATCATCATGGTCTGCACCAAGGTATCACCAAGGTCTGCACCAAGGTATCATCATGGTCTGCACCAAGGTATCATCATGGTCTGCACCAAGGTATCATCATGGTCTGCACCAAGGTATCATCATGGTCTGTACCAAGGTATCATCATGGTCTGCACCAAGGTATCACCAAGGTCTGCACCAAGGTATCATCATGGTCTGCACCAAGGTATCATCATGGTCTGCACCAAGGTATCATCATGGTCTGCACCAAGGTATCATCATGGTCTGCACCAAGGTATCATCATGGTCTGCACCAAGGTATCATCATGGTCTGCACCAAGGTATCATCATGGTCTGCACCAAGGTATCATCATGGTCTGCACCAAGGTATCATCATGGTCTGCACCAAGGTATCATCATGGTCTGCACCAAGGTATCATCATGGTCTGTACCAAGGTATCATCATGGTCTGCACCAAGGTATCATCATGGTCTGCACCAAGGTATCATCATGGTCTGTACCAAGGTATCATCATGGTCTGCACCAAGGTATCATCATGGTCTGCACCAAGGTATCATCATGGTCTGCACCAAGGTATCATCATGGTCTGCACCAAGGTATCATCATGGTCTGCACCAAGGTATCATCATGGTCTGCACCAAGGTATCATCATGGTCTGCACCAAGGTATCATCATGGTCTGCACCAAGGTATCATCATGGTCTGCACCAAGGTATCATCATGGTCTGCACCAAGGTATCATCATGGTCTGCACCAAGGTATCATCATGCTCTGCACCAAGGTATCATCATGGTCTGCACCAAGGTATCATCATGGTCTGCACCAAGGTATCATCATGGTCTGCACCAAGGTATCATCATGCTCTGCACCAAGGTATCATCATGGTCTGCACCAAGGTATCATCATGGTCTGCACCAAGGTATCATCATGGTCTGCACCAAGGTATCATCATGGTCTGCACCAAGGTATCATCATGCTCTGCACCAAGGTATCATCATGGTCTGCACCAAGGTATCATCATGCTCTGCACCAAGGTATCATCATGGTCTGTGCCAAGGTATCATCATGCTCTGCACCAAGGTATCATCATGGTCTGCACCAAGGTATCATCATGCTCTGCACCAAGGTATCACCATGGTCTGCGCCAAGGTATCATCATGGTCTGCACCAAGGTATCATCATGGTCTGCACCAAGGTATCACCATGGTCTGCACCAAGGTATCATCATGGTCTGCACCAAGGTATCATCATGCTCTGCACCAAGGTATCATCATGGTCTGCACCAAGGTATCATCATGCTCTGCACCAAGGTATCATCATGGTCTGCACCAAGGTATCATCATGGTCTGCACCAAGGTATCATCATGGTGTGCACCAAGGTATCATCATGGTCTGCACCAAGGTATCATCATGGTCTGCACCAAGGTATCATCATGGTCTGCACCAAGGTATCATCATGGTCTGCACCAAGGTATCATCATGGTCTGCACCAAGGTATCATCATGGTCTGCACCAAGGTATCACCATGGTCTGCACCAAGGTATCATCATGGTCTGCACCAAGCTATCACCATCATCTGCGCCAAGGTATCACCATGGTCTGCACCAAGGTATCACCATGGTAGGTGCCAAGGTATCACCAAGGTCTGCACCAAGGTATCACCATGGTCTGCACCAAGGTATCACCATGGTCTGCACCAAGGTATCATCATGGTCTGCACCAAGGTATCATCATGGTCTGTGCCAAGGTATCATCATGGTCTGCACCAAGGTATTATCATGGTCTGCACCAAGGTATCATCATGGTCTGCACCAAGGTATCATCATGGTCTGCACCAAGGTATCATCATGGTCTGCACCAAGGTATCATCATGGTCCGTGCCATGGTGGAACTGCATTGTATGTCTGAAATAATTGTATGGTGAATCCTGCATCGAGCCTACCAGAAAAGCAAGGTGAAGCATTTCCGGCATTCTTGAAAGTCACGAGAATCCCTGTCATGCAAAAAACTATTTTTATATTTGATTTAAAAAAATTGCATGCAGTGAGCATAATAAAAGTCTAAATAAATCACTTTGCTTATATAATTAAACGATTGAAGATTTATAGTTATGTGATGACATCACGTACCCCAACAAACAACGATTAATCAGACTAACTTTCCACAACAATTTGAACCCGTTTTTGTTCCATTCTTGGAGTTCACTGTTCTCCACTTATCTTTCTTGCTAACTGTACTCAACCTGCTTTCAACTTCAAATGACACTTTTGCTTCCGCCATCTCCACCAACCTGCTCACAAAACTCGAGAGGGAGAGGTCTGACTGGATGGGTCCTTAAAAAGGAGAGGAGGGAGAGGTCTGACTGGATGGGTCCTTAAAAAGGAGAGGAGGGAGAGGTCTGACTGGATGGGTCCTTAAAAAGGAGAAGAGGGAGACGTAGCACTCAACTCACAGCAGGATTTCAGAAAGTGACATTTCAACATCTGTTCATCTAATACTGTATGTGCATGTATCCCAAATAGCCCTCTATTCCCTATGAAGTGCACTACTTTTGACCAGAGCCCATAGTGAATATGTTGCTCTGAACAAATGTAGTGCACTTGTTTTGAAGGATAATGCTAATTCCACAAACTCCCAATTACCCTCTAGACACGCCCCTTTCCTGCAAACTCACCACACCTGAACTCACTCTGCTAATCACCAATTCCTCTTCCATTCTTCTGGTATATAAGCAGCTTGTTCTACTTGGATTTGTTCAGCATTTGTGGTGTCCCAGTTCCTTTATAGTTCCTGTTGTTGATTGGCTAAAGTAAGTTCCTGCTATTGTAACTTTTCTAGGGTTTTAACTTCCTGCATTGGGGTGTAATATCCTGTTCATCCTAGCATGTGTATTGTTATGGTGTAGCTGGCCCAGTATTAGACCTTTAATTGAACTGTAAGGGAAGTGTTACAGCTTGTGAGATGAGACGTCGTATAATGATGGTTCCTGCTAGCAGAATGTGTCTTCCATCTATAATCCTGTAGACTGTTCTGATTGGTTGCCTGTTGCACTGTGTCTCAGTGAACAAGAAAATATGAAATAGAGGACACATGGATGTGCAAAGCCAGAACAAAACATTGGCAGCCATATTTAGCTGGGTAGTGTCTAAACTAGATTGTATTTACACTGAAGTTCTCATTGAATCTGGTTATGATGGCTTCACTCTGTTTCTCTCAGGAGACTCCATGACCATGTTGACCAGTCTTCTGCTTCTCAGTGCTGCCTTTGCTCTGGGAGATGCAAGTAAGAGTCTACTTTTCTTGACTCGTTCTGTATGTTTATTGTAGCAGAGGTGACTGACTGATCAACAAATAATACTGTAGCTCTGTTTTGTAGATCGTTCTCCACTAGCCTTTAAAGCCACATGTAACTTCTCTTCACAGATTCATTGCTAGAAGAAGACTTGTGTCCTTCCGGTTGGACCAAATATGGATCACGCTGTTTAATGTTTGTAAAGACTACAAGGAGCTGGCCTGAAGCAGAGGTATCACCCTTACCATCTACTGTGACTTTGAAGGGGAAGTGTAGTTGAAATTAGCTCTTTGACATTACCTTAGGTGATACTTTCTTAAACTGCAACACATGACTGATGTGAAATACTGAACTTCCCTTTAAGATGGGAATTTTCTATACATTTTGAAGATTTAATGTGGAGTCGTGCCTCCTGTATACTGGAACCCACCGGACATGGCTTAAGACTGAGATAAACTAGTATCTTGAAGAGTTTTAAAAAGGAATTAGTTGCGATGGTCAATATTTGGTTGAGTCCAGAAGACAAATTCTCAGCAAGGCTGACTAATACATGAAATGTCTTTGTTCCATCTACTGCTTGGCTGTCATTGTACATAATACTTTTCTTAACTGACTTGCCTAGTTAAATTAATACTTCTCTAGCGGTACTGTGTGTCCCTTGGTGATCAACTGGTGTCTGTACCCAACGTTGTGAAGTACCTTGGCGCAAACCTGGCATCTGTGCACAGCTCCGAGGAGGACCAATTTCTACAGACGTTGGTCTTGGTCAAGACTGTTGGTTTCCCTCCTACCTGGATTGGCGGATTTTATTCTGTTAAGGTGGGATCATTAACCCTACAGTGTTATATAGAACCATTATTGCAAGAAACTCCATCTCATCTTGCTCAAGTGAACAGCAAACCTCGTTAAAAAAATAGTGTGTTGTGGCATTTAGGCTACCTGTTATGTAGTTCTGTCTGAGTTGTCTATTTTGTGTGGACCCCAATAAAGTCAAGGCTGCTAGTTTGAATCCCAGAGCTCACTGAGAAATCTGACGTGCCCTTGAGCAAAACCCTTAACCTAATTGATCCTGTAGGTCATGCTAGATGAATCTACTAAATAACGTCAATGTATTTAATTGTTAACTTCCGTGGGATGCTTTTATACATCTGTAAAATGGTTCTAGTTAAGTATAGATGTAATCTATTACATACAGTCTTGTAACCATGTGTATGGGGTTTCTAGCTTCAAAAGTTGTAGACTTGTTATAGTCTTTGAAAGGCATCGGGATGATTGCAAATGTGAGAAGTAGACTGTAGGTTCTTTACACAAGCAACAGTCCCAGTAGGAGGGGTTTTGGAGTAGCTATAGCTGTACATTGAGTTTATTCTGAACCCCCCCCCCCCCCCCCCCCTTTCAGGACAGGCATTGGTTCTGGAGTGATGGCTACGACTTTGATCACCAGAACTGGGCTGAAGGAAGGCCTGGTGCTGGTGCCAGAGAGACTTGTCTTCATATCAACTTTGGAGGTACAGTAAACCCAGTATCATTCACTGATCCAGTCATCAAATTAAACTTACTCCTAGTTAATTTAACTAATGAATGTCTCCTGTGGACTTTCCTACTGTCTGTACAGCTGAGTTTTTCGGTTCTGTTTCATCTTCAGGTCAGAAGCGCTGGAACAATGCTCTATGTGGAAGGAGCTTTCCCTCGGTGTGCTCCCTGAGACTCCTGCCTCTCCGCCAGACTATACATTAGAAGTAGCAATGCTATTCTGTAGTGTCTGCACCCTTAATACCTCACGGTAACGTCAAAATACTTTGTTGCTGTTAAATGAAGTTTCAGTTACTACACAAATGTGGAATTGTTTGCAGCCAATAAAATGTGTACACTATTTTGTCTCATGAGTTATTGAACAGGAATGATGCGTTGTAGTTAGTACTCTTACTGGTCCTCTGTGGGACTCAAACCCACAACCTTGATGTTACAAGTGCCACCAGGACATAACTGTCATTGTGCTTTACTTTATGTAAATGTAGACATGAAGTGACGCAGTGTGTTTAGGATACTGAAGGTTCAAAAGACATGTTTAACCTGTCATGAAGTTATTTTGTCTACAAATGTTTGTTTTAAATAACTGAGGTCATTATGCCTCTAAAGAGGTGGTTTACAATGACCTAGGAACTTTCATGTTTATTATGACAACCTACTCCGGATGGTGCTACCGGACTCAATCACAGCTGAATGTGCTGGAGTTGAACCATGAACTGTAGTGAAGCCTCTTGTGCTGAGATGCAGTGTCTTTGACTGCTGTGCCACTCAGGCGCAGGTTCCTGGAGTATCCTTTTAGGGTTTCTTCAAATTGTAACTAGGGGGAACCCCTATCATCAGAGAACCCCCTTGGCAGTGATCCTTGAAGAAAAAAATGAGGTGAAACGCCAGCGGAGCTTCAGGTCCAATGTTTTATATCTGGCGTGTTGCTGCTCTCTGAACATTTGAATTATACTGATAAACAAAACAAGCTCAGATTTCATACCTTGGTTTTTGTGGTGACAACTTTTGCTAATAGTTTGAATACTTTGTCCATAACGTAGAGGCCCAGGTGGTAGTAATTGAAGAGGTAAAGGAGGTGGATGGTAAATGCGATCTGCATAACATACCAATTGACATTCCTCGTCTGTATACCTGCATACAAGAGAGCAGTTCAGTCTTTGGCACGCAATACAGCTAACCTTATCGTACCTCATGATTATCCATTGAATTGTGAATATTTTCTGTTAAGATTGTGAAAATAGATGGTATCAAACAATACTTAGATCATCCAAAGGACAAACCTCACCTTGATCTTTCCATTTTTCAGTTAAAATGTCTTATGGCTGAAATCCCGGTAACTGGATCGATATGACAACAGCCAGTGACAGTGCAGGGCGCCAAATTCAAACATCTCACAATTAAAATTCCTCAAACATGTGTCTCATACCATTTTAAAGGTAATCTTGTTAATCCCACTAAAGTGTGCGATTTCAAATAGGCTTTTCAGCGAAATCACAACAAACGATTGTTAGGCCACTGCAAAATCAGTCCTTTTTTCAGCCAAAGACCGGAGTCACAAAAAGCAGAAAGGGATAAAATGAATCACTAACCTTTGATCTTCATCAGATGGCACTCAGGACTTCATGTTACACAATACAAATGTTTTGTTCGATAAAGTTAATATTTATATACAAAAACCTCTACATTGGCACCATGTTCAGAAATGCCTCAAATATCCAGAGAAATTGCAGAGAACCAAGTCAAATAACAAATAGTCATCAACTTTGATGAAAGATACATGTTTTACATAGAACTAAAGAGACACTTGTTCTTAATGCAACCGCTTTGTCAGATTTCAAAAAGCTTTACAGCAAAACACAATATTCAATCATCTGAAAACAGGGTTCAGCCACAAAAGGAAGCCATACAGTTCACTGCCAAATTGTGCAGTCAACAAAACTCAAATCTTCACTTACCTTTGCTGATCTTCGTCGGAATGCACTCCCAGGACTCCCACAAGAAATGTTTGTTTTGTTCGGTTATGTCCAAGTAGCTACTTTTGTTAGCATGAAGCGCGTTCACTAAAGGCTGACGAAATGTCCAAAAGTTCCGTAACAGTCAGAAACATGTCAAACGATGTATTGAATCAATCTTTAGAATGTTAACATAAATCCTGAATAAAGTTCCAATCTGAGAATTACATGGACTTCAGATGAGCGATGGAAAAGAGCTCACACTCATGTGAACGCGCATGGTCAGGTCATGGCAGACCTGACTGATTCTGATTCTCCTCTCATTTGGCCCCCCTTGACAGTAGAGGCATCAGACAAAGTTCTACAGACTGTTGACATCTAGTGGAAGCCGTAGGAAGTGCAAACATCCATATCTCGCTGTGATTTCAATAGAATTTTGGTTGAACATTTCAGGTTTTTGCCTGCCATATGAGTTCTGTTATACTCACAAACATCATTCAAACGGTTTTAGAAACTTCAAAGTGTTTTCTATCCAATGTGAAAAAATCATATGCATATATTAGTAACTGGGACTGAGAAGCAAGCAGTTTAATATGGGCACCTCTGTGCACCTTTCATCCAAGCAACTCACTGCCCCTTAAGAAGTTAAGCACCTGCTACTGTCCTTTCAAATCTAAATGTTTGTTGGGCAGGTAGGTTCCTGCAAGAACCCCCACCAGCTAAGGAGGTTCCTTGATGACTCCCACCTTTTACAGGGTTCTTAGAATAACCTTTTGAGGGCCATTTTCAGTTCCAAGAACTGTATGGTTTTAAAGAACAGAACTTTACAACTCCAGTTGAACCCCACATTTTTAGAGCGCACCCTGACTAGGATTGAAGAGGCACTCTCACATCTGAGTTATCTTTGTTGCAGGTGCATGGTTACAGTTGAGTAAGATGAAGAACACTATTCTTGCTAGTCTCACTGCTCTAAAGCTGTAGGTATCAGCCTCAAAGCCTTCGTCAGAGCTTTCAGTGTTCACAACCTGCACCTCTATGTAGACATGGCTCCACCCACATCCGTTCAATGCATCCAATGGGGTTGGAGTATGAGAGAAAAAAGTGTTACCAAAAATAACTGCATTTCATAAGTATTCTAATAAAGTGTGTAGGTGATGTGTCAAACAAGACACAAATCACACAGAGGACATCGACCTATCAATTAAGTTCTCATAAATCATTGGGTTCCGTACAAGAATAAAACAAGAGGAGTCTAAAGTGGCAGCATTAATTCATGTTCACATTTACAACATAAATAGGCATTTCATACCTTAAGGGAACATTTTGACATTCGCCATATGGTTTGAGAGAAAGTCCATATTGCAAATGTACAGTCCCTTTCTAGACGTCCGAAAACGTTTGTAAAATTCGCGGACGGCGTCGGGCCGTGCGGCAGGGAAGGCATCAAACGAACTCTCGCGGACATTCGGTTTCCGTTTGATAAAATAATCAAATTTTGGTCATTTTTCCGCTGTCCCGATAAACCGTACAATGTCAAATTGGTGATGTTCAAAAATATATATATTTTTTTAACAGTTAAAGATCCAGTTGAAGCGTGGTCATACGAATCTTTTTAAAGTGTGCTTCGGAGCTCTGCGAGATTTCAGTGATTTTCTGAAATAACACACACTCACTAAACACTCCCTAAATAAGTCAGTTCTTAACATAAAGACTTACAACTCAGGATTCTGTAAAGGCATACCACAATGAGGATATGTGGTTACCTATAGCTTCCTGTGCCAACCGGAAGTGCCATACTTGGTGTCACAGGGGCTGTTTCAAAGGGTTAAAAAAGTCAGATCTTTCCAAAACTTCATATGTGTGATTAGGCAACCCCCATGAACTGTAAATCAGTCATTTTTCCCATAAATGTTTTAAGAAAAACTAAATCACACACACAGCTTGGAAGGAGGGACATATTGGGGTGCGTAGAGACAGACAGTGCCTGCAATAGTTAGCTTTGTTAGCGCTAAAAAATAATCGTCAGACCTAGAGTTCTGAAACCTGTTCTAGACCTCAGGTCGATAGAGCCACGTAACTCACCACGCACTAGAAGGTTCTCGGACCGAGAAACAGCCTCGCACATTTCCAATAACTTCAATTCATTTTTGCCTCACGAAAATGACGACGTTTAGAAATGTCCCAGAGTCGCAAGACTAGGTGCATTGCGACCGCCTCAGCCCATATAGACGGACCCCAACGTTTGTCCGATAGCTCATTCAAGGACCCCGTAGCAAGTCATGGAAAAAAGTGGATTTTCAGCACCAATTAGGGTCTTGCTCAGGCACCAAATGACCTATTGAGCCGAAACTTGGGATTCTGGGTCTCCTCAGCTAGGCCTACACATATCAGAACTGTACCCGCAGCTAGACTGTAACTAGGTGTTTTACGTTTTTGTTATGTTTGAACAGAAGGCGTCGTGAATTTCAGGCCAGCTCTGAAGTATGTGATAGTTGGCTACTAAACGAGTTGGAAAAAGTGGGGTTGGTGTAAGTTTGTATCAGTTGTCAGAATGATATCTAATTGACTGATGGATGGTGACTTGCTGGTGACTTGTCCATTTGCAATATGTTTAAACAGTGAGGTACCATCACCAAAGTGACATTCTGAAATCAACCCTAACGAGCGATGGAAAGGAACAACTATGACTGCCCAGCCATCCCGAGTTCATCAGGCCAGTCAATCTCTTTCCTGCAGTATTTTTGAGCATGCCAAATTTGTGATGGTAAATGGATATAACATCCTGATTTGGCATTTTCCAATCTTTCATATTGCATTTGGCCAAAAAGTGACTTGACTTCCTATGAAATCATATTGCAAATGGACCAAACATGCCATATGCGCAAGTAATTAAAAATGATAATAAAATTGGACAAAAGTATACTCATACAGTTCTTACATGTGTAATTGACAAAAAAAAAAGTCCAGAAAGCACTTTAAGGGGGTGATAAAAATCTACGTTTTGCTTTTGGATGTTGACGTGTTGCATTTGCAACATTTGCATTTGTTCCCTTACATCATTGAGATCTTTTGGGAATAATGAGGGTGAAAATCCCAGAACATTCAATAGACATAAATATGACCACCATCAAGACACACAAATATGACCCCACATCAGACAATATGGCGGTTGTTTTGCTGCACCAACAAGCCTCACAAGACTCGTCTGAAGGTAGACCAGTTTTAAAAAAGACAAGTAGGTATTTGATGAGCAGGTGACCACTTTGTCATGTGGTGTGTTTTAGTTATAAAATTACCTAGTTAGGAAATTATAGGCTGAACATTTACCCCACTAAAGTTATTAATTTAACTTCTTGGATGTCCTGTTCACACAGAGCAATGATGTGTATCACCCACACATTCTAGCTAGCTAATACTGTACTGACCACGTTCATTTTCTGGCAAGTTCCGTCCCCGCCTCCAAATATTGGTATGAACATGAAGTGGACCCAAATCCATAGGCATTGAGGCCTTGACTGTGCACGTGACTAAACCCCGCAACTCCCTTCTCAGCTGTCCATCTTTCTGATTTCCACCAATCAGAGTTGATGTCAGCGTGATTAGAGGGACAATAGTGCTCAGTACCAAGCAGTCTACCAAGTGTGGTAGACTACTAATGACCATCACCAGAGCTTGGAGAAGCCTAACATGGCATTTGACTGTCTTCATTTCCTGTAACAGTCACCATAACAGTCCTACTCCTTCCTCCATTTCCCAGAAATGAAACATATCACACCAACAATAACGTAAGTAAATCAACACTTTAATCTCTGGATTCCTTCATGTATTTATTTGTATGGGATGTGAAACCGTTCCTGTAGTACAGTAAACTGTCCGTCTTCTACATCTTACTTCCAACGCCTTTCATCTACAATTAGGAAGAAATACACAGCAATAACTAGCTGCAAAGTAGTAACATTTAGTGAATGAGTATGTATATACACACCTTGGTGGAACAGGTGATAGCAGTGCCTGGTGGAGTCTCAGTACCCTGGATCTTCTGTCCAGTAGTGGTCACACACCAACAGTAACCTACCAGAAAGAGACATGTTAATAACCTGTTACATAATACAACAGGTACACAAATATACATTTTACTGTAACATATTGAATTGTCACGTTAAACTGAATTGGAGCATTTATGGTGTGTGTGGTAACCTGTAGAGCCCCAACATTGCTCAGGGGTTTATTGTCCATTGTCGTCACACGTGGAGGATGTAGGCTCCAATTGAGCCATTTAAAGTGGCATCTCTAGCATCCTCACATGGGGTCTTTGGTCGTATCATAGCATCTGGACACAGGTAACATGCATTGTAATGTGGACATAACATTTCAGGACTATATACATTTCTGGACGCTGTTTGAGAGTTGGGCCAGTAGTTTAAATCAGAGCTTCCTGGCTAAATATTGAAGTTGTTTAAAAGCCCTGTGCAGTCAATTCTGGTTCTGTGTTTTGTAGAAGAGCTGATGAAACTAAGACTGGAAATTGTATCAGTGTTATTTCCTGATAGTTGCTAGACAATCCAATCATACATCCAGTTGAATGATCAAACCATTCATACCTCAGTCCAGCATCTAGATATACATCTCTGGAACTAGAGGAGTGGCAGGTAGCCTGCGGTTAGAGAGTTGGGTCAGTAGCTCAAATCAGTGAGGTGACAAGTTGACATATCTGTCTATGTGCCCATCAGCAAGGCACAACCTTAATTTCTCCAGTGTCAAGGTTGATAATGGCGGACCTCTCAGAGGGTGTCCCATGGGGAACCGATAATGAATAGAAACGCATTTCCAAATCACACCTGCGTATTAATTATTAATATTAAAACTCAGTTCACTTCACAGGAATATGTATCCTTCCCAAATGGCTCCTCACTCCTTGTGTAGTGAACTACCGTTGATCAGGGCCAACAATGCACTACATAGGGAATGGGAAGCATTATAGATAGTCAGAGACTGCCCATTTACTGCAAAGGTAACTATTAGTCTACACTCTTAAATTCAGGGGTCACTCCACAAAAATGGCACAACTACATAGTGCACTACGTTTGACAAGGGCACATAACATTTAGGTAACATTGGAGATGCAGATAGTCTATTAAATAATGATGCACTCTCACCATCTGCACTCTTCCAAGGGATTCACTGGGTGTCTCCCAGTACCATTTTTGTGAAGTGGCCCCCTGATTTTAAGAGCAGTAAATGGGTAGTCTCTGACGGTCTAAAATGCTTCCCATTCCCTATGTAGTGCATTCTAGGCCCTCGTCAATGGTGCCAGGCTAATCTATTGTATGTGGTTGAAGAAGTGATACCTGAGTTACATCAGAAGACTAGTAGCACCGTGTTGCCCATACTTCTTCTTGGGGTCCTCAGGACTGGGTTTAGAAAATGCTGCTTTGGCTGTTATTTCAGTTTTGTACCTAATAGTGGGTTTCTTTAACCTCTCCTCTAGTACCCACAGCCATTCCAGATGCTTTAAAATGCTCAACTAATCTCTCTTTCTCTCTCACAGGAGACTATAACCATGGCGATATTGACCATCATTCTGCTTGTCAGCACGGCTTTTGCTCAAGGAGGTAAGCGTGACATACCTCACACTTACTCACCAACATCTTAATTAAACATAACACACCTAATTCACACATGTAGGTATTAATATGCAGGTGTGAATTGGAAATGCGTTTTTATTCATAACCCGTTCTCCATGGGACACTCTCTGAGAGGTCAGCCATTATCAACCTTGACACTGGAGAAATGAAGGTTGTGCCTTACATATAGACAGATATATCAACTTGTCATCTCACTGATTTGAACTACTGGCCCAACTCTCTAACCGCAGGCTACCTGACACTCCTCTAGTTCCAGAGATGTATATCTAGATGCTGGACTGAGGTATTCTGATATGAATGGTTTGATCATTCAACTGGATGTATGATTGGATTGTCTAGCAACTATCAGGCAATAACACTGATACAATTTCCAGTCTTAGTTTCTTCAGCTCTTCTACTAAACTGGAATTTGACTCCACAGGCGTTTTAAACAAGTAGCAGAATGAATATTTAGCCATGAAGTACCTAGGTATCATCTGAAATGGAACCCTATTCCGTATAAACTACTTCTGAATAGGGCCCATATGGGACGCACCCCAAGATTCCAGAATGTATGTCCAGAAATGTATATTGTCCTGCAATGTTATGTCCACATTACAGATAATGTTACCTGTTTCCAGATACTATGATACGACCCAAGACCCCATGTGAGATTGCAAGAGATGCCGTGCCACATGACCTAGTTGGAGCCTACATCCCCACGTGTGACGCTGCTGGACGATACACCCCTAAGCAATGTTGGGGCTCTACAGGTTAAAACACACACACACACACACACACACACACACACACACACACACACACACACACACACACACACACACACACACACACACACACACACACACACACACACACACACACACACACACACACACACTATAAATGCTCCAATTCAGTTTAACTTGACAATTCAATGTGTTACAGTAAAATGTGTAAATATTATATATTTAACAGGTTATTAACATGTCTTTCTGGTAGGTTACTGTTGGTGTGTGACCAGTTCTGGACAGAAGATCCCGGGTACTGAGACTAAACCAGGCACTCCTAGATTCAACTGTTCCACCCAGAGTAAGTGAGGCCCTGTGGTCTCATCCAACACCATCACCACTTTAAACTCCAACACATCACTACTCTTGCTTCCTACCTTGGATCTCTTTATGCTTTCTTTAAAAGATGCTAAACTGATTTCTGTATCATGATCTCTCTTCTTCCTGTGTCAGTATCTCTCTTCTTTCTGTGTCATGATCTCTCTTCTTCCTGTGTTTTTCCACTTCCGACCATTCAGGTCATTAACCCTCATCCTCCCGCTACATACCATCAGAACTGACAGCTATATTGTTGTCAATCCTGCACAGCTGTTGCTTCACCAACTCATTCTTAATTTCCTGCATTTTTTCTGAACTACTCGCCGCCATTTCGTACCTCCAACTCTCCGTGCGGGGTTCCAGGGGGAGGGTTCTGACTGGACGGGTCCTTAAAAAGGAGAGGAGGGAGAATTTAACTCACAGGTAGGACAGAGAGAGACCCAGTGAAGACCTTTGAAGATCTCTGAAGGAGTGAAGCAACAACTGAAGATTTCAGAAATGTACATCTGAAATGGCTTCCTATTCTGTATAGGGCCCTTCTCCTGATCAGGGCCCTTCTCCTGATCATGGTACTTCTCCTGACCAGGGCCCTTCTCCTGACCAGGGCCCTTCTCCTGACCAGGGCCCTTCGGGGAACAGGGTCCCATGTAGGATGCAGTCTCCTGACCAGGGCCCAAAGGGGAACAGGGTCCCTTATAGGATGCAGTCTCCTGACCAGGGCCCTTCGGGGAACAGGGTCCTATGTAGGATGCAGTCTCCTGACCAGGGCTCTTTGGGGAACAGGGTCCCATATAGGATGCAGTCTCCTGACCAGGGCCCATAGGGGAACAGGGTCCCATAAAGGATGCAGTCTCCTGACCAGGGCCCTTAGGGGAACAGGGTCCCATATAGGATGCAGTCTCCTGACCAGGGCCCTTCGGGGAACAGGGTCCCATATAGGATGCAGTCTCCTGACCAGGGCCCTTCGGGGAACAGGGTCCCATATAGGATGCAGTCTCCTGACCAGGGCCCAAAGGGGAACAGGGTCCCAAAGGGGAACAGGGTCCCATATAGGAAGCAGTCTCCTGACCAGGGCCCAAAGGGGAACAGGGTCCCATATAGGATGCAGTCTCCTGACCAGGGCCCTTCGGGGAACAGGGTCCCATATAGGAAGCAGTCTCCTGACCAGGGCCCTTCGGGGAACAGTGTCCCATATAGGATGCAGTCTCCTGACCAGGGCCCTTCGGGGAACAGGGTCCCATATAGGATGCAGTCTCCTGACCAGGGCCCAAAGGGGAACAGGGTCCCAAAGGGGAACAGGGTCCCATATAGGAAGCAGTCTCCTGACCAGGGCCCAAAGGGGAACAGGGTCCCATATAGGATGCAGTCTCCTGACCAGGGCCCTTCGGGGAACAGGGTCCCATATAGAACACAGTCCATGATTCCAGAATGTATATCCATCATTGTTATTTTATGTCCACATTACAATGTATGTTACCTGTGTGTCCAGATGGTACAATACGACCCAAGACCCCATGTGAGATTGCTAGAGATGCAGTGCCACATGACCTAGTTGGAGCCTACATCCCCACGTGTGACGCCAATGGACGATACACCCTGGAGCAATGTTGGGGCTCTACAGGTTAAAACACACACACACACACACACACACACACACACACACACACACACACACACACACACACACACACACACACACACACACACACACACACACACACACACACACACACACACACACACACACACAAACTATAAATGCTCCAATTGAGTTGAACATGACAATTCAATATGTTACAGTAAAATGTGTAAATATTATTTATATTAACAGGTTATTAACATGTCTTTCTGGTAGGTTACTGTTGGTGTGTGACCAGTTCTGGACAGAAGATCCCGGGTACTGAGACTCCACCAGGCACTCCTAGAATCATCTGTTCCACCCAGAGTAAGTGAGGCCCTGTGGTCTCATCCAACACCATCACCACTTTAAACTCCAACACATCACTACTCTTGCTTCCTACCTTGGATCTCTTTATGCTTTCTTTACAAGATGCTAAACTGATTTCTGTATCATGATCTCTCTTCCTCCTGTGTCATTATCTCTCTTCTTCCTGTGTCATTATCTCTCTTCTTCCTGTGTCATTATCTCTATTCTTCCTGTGTCATTATCTCTCTTCTTCCTGTGTCATTATCTCTCTTCTTCCTGTGTCATTATCTCTCTTCTTCCTGTGCCATTATCTCTCTTCTTCCTGTGCCATTATCTCTTCTTCCTGTGTCATGATCTCTCTTCTTTCTGTGTCATGATCTCTCTTCTTCCTGTGTTTTTCCACTTCCGACCATTCAGGTCATTAACCCTCATCCTCCCGCTACATACCATAAGAACTGACAGCTATATTGTTCTCAATCCTGCACAGCTGTTGCTTCACCAACTCATTCTTAATTTCCTGAATTTTTTCTGAACTACTCGCCGCCATTTCGTACCTCCAACTCTCCGTGCGGGGTTCCAGGGGGAGGGTTCTGACTGGACGGGTCCTTAAAAAGGAGAGGAGGGAGAATTTAACTCACAGGCAGGACAGAGAGAGACCCAGTGAAGAGCTTTGAAGAACTCTGAAGGAGTGAAGCAACAACTGAAGATTTCAGAAATGTACATCTGAAATGACTTCCTATTCCGTATAGGGCCCTTCTCCTGATCAGGGCCCTTCTCCTGATCAGGGCACTTCTCCTGACCAGGGCACTTCTCCTGACCAGGGCACATCTCCTGACCAGGGCCCTTCTCCTGATCAGGGCCCTTCTCCTGACCAGGGCCCTTCTCCTGACCAGGGCCCTTCAGGGAACAGGGTCCCATATAGGATGCAGTCTACTGACCAGGGCCCTTCAGGGAACAGGGTCCCATATAGGATGCAGTCTCCTGACCAGGGCCCTTCGGGGAACAGGGTCCCATATAGGATGCAGTCTCATGACCAGGGCCCTTTGGGAACAGGGTCCCATATAGGATGCAGTCTCCTGATCAGGGCCCTTCAGGGAACAGGGTCCCATATAGGATGCAGTCTCCTGACCAGGGCCCTTCGGGGAACAGGGGCCCATATAGGATGCAGTCTCCTGACCAGGGCCCTTCGGGGAACAGGGTCCCATATAGGATGCAGTCGCTTGACCAGGGCCCTTCAGGGAACAGGGTCCCATATAGGATGCAGTCTCCTGACCAGGGCCAATAGGGGAACAGGGTCCCATATATGATGCAGTCTCCTGACCAGGGCCCTTCGGGGAACATGGTCCCATATAGGATGCAGTCTCCTGACCAGGGCCCAAAGGGGAACAGGGTCCCATAGGGGATCAGGGTCCCATAGGGGAACAGGGTCCCATATAGGATGTAGTCTCCTGACCAGGGCCAATAGGGGAACAGGGTCCCATATAGGCATATAGGATGCAGTCTCCTGACCAGGGCCCTTCGGGGAACAGGGTCCCATATAGGCATATAGGGTGCAGTCTCCTGACCAGGGCCCAAAAGGGAACAGGGTACCATATAGGATGCAGTCTCGTGACCAGGGCCCTTCGGGGAACAGGGTCCCATAGAGGATGCAGTCTCCTGACCAGGGCCCTTCGGGGAACAGGGTCCCTTATAGGATGCAGTCTCCTGACCAGGGCCCTTCAGGGAACAGGGTCCAGTATAGGATGCAGTCTCCTGACCAGGGCCCTTCGGGGAACAGGGTCCCATATAGGATGCAGTCTCCTGACCAGGGCCCAAAGGGGAACAGGGTCCCATATAGGATGCAGTCTCCTGACCAGGGCCCTTCGGGGAACAGGGTCCCATATAGAACACAGTCCATGATTCCAGAATGTATATCCATCATTGTTATTTTATGTCCACATTACAATGTATGTTACCTGTGTGTCCAGATGATGCGATACGACCCAAGACCCCATGTGAGATTGCTAGAGATGCCGTGCCACATGGCATAGTTGGAGCCTACATCCCCACGTGTGACGCTGCTGGACAATACACCCCTGAGCAATGTTGGGGCTCTACAGGTTAAAAAACACACACACACACACACACACACACACACTATAAATGCTCCAATTGAGTGGAACATGACAATTCAAGATGTTACAGTAAAATGTGTAAATATTATTTATATTTAACAGGTTATTAACATGTCTTTCTGGTAGGTTACTGTTGGTGTGTGACCAGTACTGGACAGAAGATCCCGGGTACTGAGTCTCCACCAGGCACTCCTCCAATCAGATGTTCCACCCAGAGTAAGTGAGGCCCTGTGGTCTCATCCAACACCATCACCCATAGGGCCCATAGGGGAACAGGGCCCATAGGGGAACAGGGCCCATAGGGGAACAGGGGCCCAGTAGGGGAACAGGGGCCCAGTAGGGGAATAGGGGCCCAGTAGGGGAACAGGGGCCCAGTAGGGGAACAGGGGCCCAATAGGGGAACAGGGGCCCCTAGGGGAACAGGGGCCCACAGGGGAACAGGGGCCCATAGGGGACTCAACCCAAGATTCCAGATCCAGCCAGAGCTTCCAGGATGCTTGTCCAGCAATGTATGTTCTACTATGTAATGTCATCGTTACAAATAATGTTATCTGTGTGTTTAGATGGTATGATACGACCCAAGACACCCTGTGAGATTGATAGAGAAAATGCTTTGAAAAACGTCAGGCCTGGAGTCTACGTCCCCACGTGTGACAACGATGGACAATACACCCCTGAGCAATGTTCAGGCTCTACAGGTTACCACACACACCATAAATGCTCCAATTCAGTTTAACTTGACAATTCAATGTGTTACAGTAAAATGTGTAAATATTATATATTTAACAGGTTATTAACATGTCTTTCTGGTAGGTTACTGTTGGTGTGTGACCAGTTCTGGACAGAAGATCCCGGGTACTGAGACTAAACCAGGCACTCCTAGATTCAACTGTTCCACCCTGAGTAAGTGAGGCCCTGTGGTCTCATCCAACACCATCACCACTTTAAACTCCAACACATCACTACTCTTGCTTCCTACCTTGGATCTCTTTATGCTTTCTTTAAAAGATGCTAAACTGATTTCTGTATCATGATCTCTCTTCTTCCTGTGTCAATATCTCTCTTCTTTCTGTGTCATGATCTCTCTTCTTCCTGTGTTTTTCCACTTCCGACCATTCAGGTCATTAACCCTCATCCTCCCGCTACATACCATAAGAACTGACAGCTATATTGTTCTCAATCCTGAACAGCTGTTGCTTCACCAACTCATTCTTAATTTCCTGAATTTTTCATTTCGTACCTCCAACTCTCCGGGCGGGGTTCCAGGGGGAGGGTTCTGACTGGACGGGTCCTTAAAACCTCTTACTTCTACCCCTTCCTTTTTCGAAAATTCTGTTAAAAATCGCGCAACTTTTCAGCGTCCTGCTACTCATGCCAGGAATATAGTATATGCATATGATTAGTATGTGTGGATAGAAAACACTCTGAAGTTTATAAAACTGGTTAAATCACGGCTGTGACTATAACAGATCGTGTGTTTCATTGAAAAACGCAAGAAAAACTGCTCTCTGAAAGCTAAAAAAAATTTCCATAAGTCACTTCCACCAGTTATTAAAAGAGAACAGAATTTAATGGCGACCTGCCTGCAATTCATACACATTCCGCACGATGGCGCCATTGTCCTAATTTTCAATTGAATTAATTGTTGGAAAATCCTTCTATCTGACCTCCATTTTCCCAGTCTTCACCCGGATGCAGTTGAGGGAGATATCAGATGGCATTGTTTTTGCAAGTGAAGACCTATTGAAAAGACATCGCCCTGTAATCATTTTGATAGATTATAAACGTTTACTAATACCTAAAGTTGGATTACAAAAGGATTTCGAAGTGTTTTGTGAAAGTTTATCGTCTACTTTTTTAATTTTAAAAAATTACGCAGCGTTTAAAAACGATGATTTTTTCTGAATGACACAGATCCCATACTAAGCTATTTTGGGTATATATGGACCGATTTAAACGAAAAAAAGACCCAATAGTGATGTTTATGGGGCATATAGGAGTGCCAAGAAAGAAGCTTGTCAAAGGTAATGAATGTTTTATATTTTATTTCTGCGTTTTGGGTAGCGCCGGCTACCGCAAAATCTGTTGTTTACGTGTCGAGCTGGCATTTTGGGGGGTGCATGCTATCAGATAATAGCTTCTCATGCTTTCGCCGAAAAGCATTTTAAAAATCTGACTTGCTGGCTAGGTTCACAACGAGTGTAGCTTTAATTCAATACCCTGCTTGTGAATTTTGATCAAAGATTGAGTTGTAACGAGTACATTTAGCATTTAGCGTAGCGCATTTGAATTTCCAGGGGCATACTTGAGACGTCTGCGTCTCAAGTATGGTCAAGAAGTTAAAAAGGAGAGGAGGGAGAATTTAACTCACAGGCAGGACAGAGAGAGACCCAGTGAAGAGCTTTGAAGATCTCTGAAGGAGTGAAGCAACAACTGAAGATTTCATAAATGTACATCTGAAATGACTTCCTATTCCGTATAGGGCCCTTCTCCTGATCAGGGCCCTTCTCCTGACCAGGGCCCTTCTCCTGACCAGGGCCCTTCAGGGAACAGGGTCCCATATAGGATGCAGTCTCCTGACCAGGGCCCTTCGGGGAACAGGGTCCCATATAGGATGCAGTCTCCTGACCAGGGCCCTTTGGGAACAGGGTCCCATATAGGATGCAGTCTCCTGATCAGGGCCCTTCAGGGAACAGGGTCCCATATAGGATGCAGTCTCCTGACCAGGGCCCTTCGGGGAACAGGGGCCCATATAGGATGTAGTCTCCTGACCAGGGCCCTTCGGGGAACAGGGTCCCATATAGGATGCAGTCGCTTGACCAGGGCCCTTCAGGGAACAGGGTCCCATATAGGATGCAGTCTCCTGACCAGGGCCAATAGGGGAACAGGGTCCCATATAGGATGCAGTCTCCTGACCAGGGCCCTTCGGGGAACATGGTCCCATATAGGATGCAGTCTCCTGACCAGGGCCCAAAGGGGAACAGGGTCCCATAGGGGATCAGGGTCCCATAGGGGAACAGGGTCCCATATAGGATGTAGTCTCCTGACCAGGGCCAATAGGGGAACAGGGTCCCATATAGGCATATAGGATGCAGTCTCCTGACCAGGGCCCTTCGGGGAACAGGGTCCCATATAGGCATATAGGATGCAGTCTCCTGACCAGGGCCCAAAAGGGAACAGGGTCCCATATAGGATGCAGTCTCGTGACCAGGGCCCTTCGGGGAACAGGGTCCCATATAGGATGCAGTCTCCTGACCAGGGCCCTTCGGGGAACAGGGTCCCATATAGGATGCAGTCTCCTGACCAGGGCCCAAAGGGGAACAGGGTCCCATAGGGGATTCAGTCTCCTGACCATTGCCAATAGGGGAACAGGGTCCCTTATAGGATGCAGTCTCCTGACCAGGGCCCTTCGGGGAACAGGGTCCCTTATAGGATGCAGTCTCCTGACCAGGGCCCTTCAGGGAACAGGGTCCAGTATAGGATGCAGTCTCCTGACCAGGGCCCTTCGGGGAACAGGGTCCCATATAGGATGCAGTCTCCTGACCAGGGCCCAAAGGGGAACAGGGTCCCATATAGGATGCAGTCTCCTGACCAGGGCCCTTCGGGGAACAGGGTCCCATATAGAACACAGTCCATGATTCCAGAATGTATATCCATCATTGTTATTTTATGTCCACATTACAATGTATGTTATCTGTGTGTCCAGATGATTCGATACGACCCAAGACCCCATGTGAGATTGCTAGAGATGCCGTGCCACATGGCATAGTTGGAGCCTACATCCCCACGTGTGACGCTGCTGGACAATACACCCCTGAGCAATGTTGGGGCTCTACAGGTTAAAAAACACACACACACACACACACACACACACACACACACACACACACACTAGAAATGCTCCAATTGAGTTGAACGTGACAATTCAATATGTTACAGTAAAATGTGTAAATATTATATATTTAACAGGTTATTAACATGTCTTTCTGGTAGGTTACTGTTGGTGTGTGACCAGTTCTGGACAGAAGATCCCGGGTACTGAGTCTCCACCAGGCACTCCTCCAATCAGATGTTCCACCCAGAGTAAGTGAGGCCCTGTGGTCTCATCCAACACCATCACCCATAGGGCCCATAGGGGAACAGGGTCCCATAGGGGAACAGGGCCCATAGGGGAACAGGGCCCATAGGGGAACAGGGCCCCATAGGGGAACAGGGCCCAATAGGGGAACAGGGGCCCAATAGGGGAACAGGGGCCCAGTAGGGGAACAGGGGCCCAATAGGGGAACAGGGGCCCCTAGGGGAACAGGGGCCCCTAGGAGAAAAGGGGCCCACAGGGGAACATGGGCCCATAGGGGACTCAACCCAAGATTCCAGATCCAGCCAGAGCTTCCAGGATGTTTGTCCAGCAATGTATGTTCTACTATGTAATGTCATCGTTACAAATAATGTTATCTGTGTGTTTAGATGGTATGATACGACCCAAGACCCCCTGTGAGATTGATAGAGAAAATGCTTTGAAAAACGTCAGGCCTGGAGTCTACGTCCCCACGTGTGACAACACTGGACGATACACCCCTGAGCAATGTTGGAGCTCTACAGGTTAAAAAACGCACACACACACACACACACACACCATAAATGCTCCAATTCAGTTGAACGTGACAATTCAGTATGTTACAGTAAAATGTGTAAATATTATATATTTAACAGGTTATTAACATGTCTTTCTGGTAGGTTACTGTTGGTGTGTGACCAGTTCTGGACAGAAGATCCCGGGTACTGAGACTCCACCAGTCACTCCTAGAATCATCTGTTCCACCCAGAGTAAGTGAGGCCCTGTGGTCTCATCCAACACCATCACCACTTTAAACTCCAACACATCACTACTCTTGCTTCCTACCTTGGATCTCTTTATGCTTTCTTTACAAGATGCTAAACTGATTTCTGTATCATGATCTCTCTTCTTCCTGTGTCATGATCTCTCTTCTTCCTGTGTCATTGTCTCTCTTCTTCCTGTGTCATTATCTCTCTTCTTCCTGTGTCATTATCTCTCTTCTTCCTGTGTCATTATCTCTTCTTCCTGTGTCATTATCTCTCTTCTTTCTGTGTCATGATCTCTCTTCTTCCTGTGTCATTATCTCTCTTCTTCCTGTGTCAAGATCTCTCTTCTTCCTGTGTCATTATCTCTCTTCTTTCTGTGTCATGATCTCTCTTCTTCCTGTGTCAGTATCTCTCTTCTTTCTGTGTCATGATCTCTCTTCTTCCTGTGTTTTTCCACTTCCGACCATTCAGGTCATTAACCCTCATCCTCCCGCTACATACCATAAGAACTGACAGCTATATTGTTCTCAATCCTGAACAGCTGTTGCTTCACCAACTCATTCTTAATTTCCTGAATTTTTTCTGAACTACTCGCCGCCATTTCGTACCTCCAACTCTCCGTGCGGGGTTCCAGGGGGAGGGTTCTGACTGGACGGGTCCTTAAAAAGGAGAGGAGGGAGAATTTAACTCACAGGCAGGAGAGAGAGAGAGAGACCCAGTGAAGACCTTTGAAGATCTCTGAAGGAGTGAAGCAACAACTGAAGATTTCAGAAATGTACATCTGAAATGACTTCCTATTCCGTATAGGGCCCTTCTCCTGATCAGGGCCCTTCTCCTGACCAGGGCCCTTCTCCTGACCAGGGCCCTTCTCCTGACCAGGGCCCTTCGGGGAACAGGGTCCCTTATAGGATGCAGTCTCCTGACCAGGGCCAATAGGGGAACAGTGTCCCATATAGGATGCAGTCTCCTGACAAGGGCCCATAGGGGAACAGGGTCCCATATAGGATGCAGTCTCCTGACCAGGGCCCAAAGGGGAACAGGGTCCAATATAGGATGAAGTCTCCTGACCAGGGCCAATAGGGGAACAGTGTCCCATATAGGATGCAGTCTCCTGACCAGGGCCCAAAAGGGAACAGGGTCCCATTTAGGATGCAGTCTCCTGACCAGGGCCCAAAGGGGAACAGGGTCCCATATAGGATGCAGTCTCCTGACCAGGGCCCAAAGGGGAACAGGGTCCCATATAGGATGCAGTCTCCTGACCAGGGCCCTTCGGGGAACAGGGTCCCATATAGGATGCAGTCTCGTGACCAGGGCCCAAATGGGAACAGGGTCCCATATAGGATGCAGTCTCCTGACCAGGGCCCAAAGGGGAACAGGGTCCCATATAGGATGCAGTCTCCTGACCAGGGCCCTTCGGGGAACAGGGTCCCATATAGGATGCAGTCTCCTGACCAGGGCCCAAAGGGGAACAGGGTCCCATATAGGATGCAGTCTCCTGACCAGGGCCCAAAGGGGAACAGGGTCCCATATAGGATGCAGTCCATGATTCCAGAATGTATATCCATCATTGTTATGTTATGTCCACATTACAATGTATGTTACCTGTGTGTCCAGATGATGTGATTCGACCCATGACCCCATGTGAGATTGCTAGAGATGCCGTGCCACATGACCTAGTTGGAGCCTACATCCCAACGTGTGACGCCAATGGACCATACACCCCTGAGCAATGTTGGGGCTCTACAGGTTAAAACACACACACACACACACACACACACACACACACACACTATAAATGCTCCAATTGAGTTGAACGTGACAATTCAATATGTTACAGTAAAATGTGTAAATATTATATATTTAACAGGTTATTAACATGTCTTTCTGGTAGGTTACTGTTGGTGTGTGACCAGTTCTGGACAGAAGATCCCGGGTACTGAGACTCCACCAGGCACTGCTATCAACTGTTCCACCAAGGTGTAAATGAGGCCCTGTGGTCTCATCCAACACCATCCCCACTTTAAACTCCAACACATCACTACTCTTGCTTCCTACCTTGGACCTCTTTATGCTTTCTTTACAAGATGCTAAACTGATTTCTGTATCATGATCTCTCTTCTTCCTGTCTTTCTGTATCACGATCTCTCTTCTTCCTGTGTCCCTCTGTCATGACATCTCTTCATCTCTTCTAATTTAATTATAATTATGGCGGCTTTGGTCCTCCAAAGAGATCGACATGTCACTCCAATATATACAGGAGTTCAGCAGAGTCCACAATCAGAACCATGCTACTCTGAGTCTGAAGAATTGTTCCAGACCACAGAGGGATGAAAGACCCCTTGACTGAGTCTACATCGTCACATTTCACTAAATCATTCCATTGTTTGCTTCATGCATTATATCATCCTGTAAAATAAAGGACATGCTCTTCATCTTTACATGAGTAAATGTTGTATTAGAACTTGTAGGATGAAAGATGATTCGTATTCCCTGGTTTTGTTACATGTTGATGCCATCTGATCTTTCAGGGACAGACTGATCTATTAGTGGTTAGGGTACTTCACATTTATACCAATATTTGGAGGCAGGGAGGAAACTTGCCTGAACATGGTCAGTACAGTATTAGCTAGAATGTGTGGGTGATTCACATCATTGCCCTCTGTGAACAGGACATCCAAGAAGTTAAATTAATAACTTTAGTGGGGTAAGTAAATGTTCAGCCTATAATTTGCTAACTAGATCATTTTATAACTAAAACACACCACATGACAAAGTATGTGGTCACCTGCTCGTTAAACATCTCATTCCAAAATCATGGAGTTGGTCCCCCCTTTTGTTATAACTACCTCAAGTCTTCTGGGAAGGCCTTGCACTAGATGTCAGAACATTGCTGTGGGGGACGTGCTTCCATTCAGCCACAACAGCATTAATGAGGTCGGGCACTGATTTTAGGCGATTAGGCCTGAATCGTAGTTGGCGTTCCGATTCATCCCAAAATAATTTGATGGGGTTGAGGTCAGGGCTCTGTGCAGGCCAGTCAAGTTCTTCCACACCAATCTCAAAAAACAATTTATGTATAAACCTGCACGGGGGGATTGTCATGCTGAAACAGGAAAGGGCCTTCCACAAACTCAAAGTTGGAAGCACAGAATCGTCTACAATGTCATTGTATGCAGTAGCGTTAAGATTTGCCTTCACTGGAATTAAGGGGCCCGAACCATGAACAACGGCACCAGACCATTATTCCTCCTCCACCAAACTTTATTTGGCACTATGCATTCGGGCAGGTCGCATTTCTCCAAACAGATGTCAAAGAAAAGCTCTCACGCACACACACACACAGCAAGGATGGAGTGACACAGTGCGGTGCTTTAAAGACACACAGAGCCGGCAATGGCATTACCATAATCTCTAGGCTGTGCCGAGTTCAACGAGATGCCCTGCTAGACCGTAGCTCGCTCGGTCTGAGCGCAGCGACCGTGAAAAAAAGTAGAGAGAGAACCGTTAGTGTTAGAAGCACAATTGACGATCTGTGCAAGCCTAACCTTGACCATGTGGCATTAACCCTTAATGAAAACATTTTTTTTTTAATCTCACAGTTTACATTGACATCTCTCCCCATAGGAATACATTGCCTTTTCTTCTAAATTCAATCTGAAGCCTATGTGGGTTATGAATGCCTTATGAACCTGTCTTCGATGAAAATCCATCAGGCCACTATGAGGTCTCCTTGTGTTGATTCTAAGCTTCCTGAAGCAACCGGAAGTGGTTAAAATCACCCTAAAAGTTTTGCCATACCCAACCTGCAGTTTGCGAGAAATATTACAAACCTGGATTCTGTAAAAGCCTACCCCAATGAGGATATGGGTTTACTTTTAGCTTCCTGTGCCATAATTGCGGTCAAAGGGGCTGTTTCGAACGTTAAAAAAGTCTGATCTTTCCAAAACTTCAAATGTCTGAATATGCAACCATCATGAACTGTAAATCAGTCATTCATCCCATCAGATTTCCAAGAAAAACTCACACACACACACACACACACACACACACAGCAAGGATGGAGTGACACAGTGTGGGGCTCAGAGACACAGAGCCTGCAATAGTTACCAAACTATCAAAGAACAGTCACACCTAGAGCTCTGAAAATTTAGAAACCTGTTATTAAAGAGCTCAAGTTGATAGTGCACGGTGAGTTGTGGCTCTAGAACGTTCTCAGATTGAGAAACAGCCTCGTGCATTTGCAATAACTTTAATTCATTTTCACCATTACGAAAATGACGACATTTAGAAAAGTCCCAGAGCCACAAGACTAGGTGCATTAAAACCGCATCGGCACATAAAGACGGACCACAACGTTTGTGTCCGATAGCTCATTCAGGGACCCGTAGCAACTCCCGGAAAATGTGGATTATCAGCACCAATTAAGGTCGCGGCTCGGGCTCCAAATTACCTATTGAGCTGAAACTTGGGATTTGAGGTCGCCTCAGCTAGGCCTACACATAATGTCAGTTACAGTTTTGGAAACTTTAGAGTGTTTTCTAACCTAAACTGTCAATTATATGCATATTCTAGCATCTTGTCCTGACAAAATATCCTGTTTACTACGGAAACGTTATTTTTCCAAAAATGAAAATACTGCCCCCTAGTCACAAAAGGTTAAACCATAATAAAGCATATAACACGTAGTTACTATCTTTCTGCGGGTCCAGTTCTGACATTATGTGTAGGCCTAGCTGAGGCGACCTCAAATCCCAAGTTTCAGCTCAATAGGTAATTTGGAGCCCGAGCCGCTAAATGTCGTCATTTTCGTAATGGTGAAAATGAATTGAAGTTATTGCAAATGCACGAGGCTGTTTCTCAATCTGAGAACGTTCTAGAGCCACAACTCACCGTGCACTATCAACTTGAGCTCTATAACAGGTTTCTACATTTTCAGAGCTCTAGGTGTGACTGTTCTTTGATAGTTTGGTAACTATTGCAGGCTCTGTGTCTCTGAGCCCCACACTGTGTCACTCCATCCTTGCTGTGTGTGTGTGTGTGTGTGTGTGTGTGAGTTTTTCTTGGAAATCTGATGGGATGAATGACTGATTTACAGTTCATGATGGTTGCATAATCAGACATTTGAAGTTTTGGAAAGATCAGACTTTTTTAACGTTCAAAACAGCCCCTTTGACCCCAATTATGGTACAGGAAGCTAAAAGTCAACCCATATCCTCATTGGGGTAGGCTTTTACAGAATCCAGGTTTGTAATATTTCTCGCAAACTGCAGGTTGGGTATGGCAAAACTTTTAGGGTGATTTTAACCACTTCCGGTTGCTTCAGGAAGCTTAGAATCAACACAAGGAGACCTCATAGTGGCCTGATGGATTTTCATCGAAGACAGGTTCATAAGGCATTCATAACCCACATAGGCTTCAGGTTGACTTTAGAAGAAAAGGCAATGTATTCCTATGGGGAGAGATGTCAATGTAAACTGTGAGATTAAAAAAAATAATGTTTTCACTGTTAAGGGTTAATGCCACATGGTCAAGGTTAGGCTTGCACAGATCGTCAATTGTGCTTCTAACACTAACGGTTCTCTCTCTACTTTTTTTCACGGTCGCTGCGCTCAGACCGAGCGAGCTACGGTCTAGCAGGGCATCTCATTGAACTTGGCACAGCCTAGAGATTATGGTAATGCCGGCTCTGTGTGTCTTTAAAGCACCGCACTGTGTCACTCCATCCTTGCTGTGTGTGTGTGTGCGTGAGAGCTTTTCTTTGACATCTGTTTGGAGAAATGCGACCTGCCCGAATGCATAGTGCCAAATAAAGTTTGGTGGAGGAGGAATAATGGTCTGGTGCCGTTGTTCATGGTTCGGGCCCCTTAATTCCAGTGAAGGCAAATCTTAACGCTACTGCATACAATGACATTGTAGACGATTCTGTGCTTCCAACTTTGAGTTTGTGGAAGGCCCTTTCCTGTTTCAGCATGACAATCCCCCCCGTGCAGGTTTATACATAAAATGTTTTTTGAGATTGGTGTGGAAGAACTTGACTCCCGGAAAATGTGGATTATCAGCACCAATTAAGGTCGCGGCTCGGGCTCCAAATTACCTATTGAGCTGAAACTTGGGATTTGAGGTCGCCTCAGCTAGGCCTACACATAATGTCAGTTACAGTTTTGGAAACTTTAGAGTGTTTTCTAACCTAAACGGTCAATTATATGCATATTCTAGCATCTTGTCCTGACAAAATATCCTGTTTACTACGGAAACGTTATTTTTCCAAAAATGAAAATACTGCCCCCTAGTCACAAAAGGTTAAACCATAATAAAGCATATAACACGTAGTTACTATCTTTCTGCGGGTCCAGTTCTGACATTATGTGTAGGCCTAGCTGAGGCGACCTCAAATCCCAAGTTTCAGCTCAATAGGTAATTTGGAGCCCGAGCCGCGACCTTAATTGGTGCTGATAATCCACATTTTCCGGGAGTTGCTACGGGGTCCCTGAATGAGCTATCGGACACAAACGTTGGGGTCCGTCTTTATGTGCCGATGCGGTTTTAATGCACCTAGTCTAGTGGCTCTGGGACTTTTCTAAATGTCGTCATTTTCGTAATGGTGAAAATGAATTGAAGTTATTGCAAATGCACGAGGCTGTTTCTCAATCTGAGAACGTTCTAGAGCCACAACTCACCGTGCACTATCAACTTGAGCTCTATAACAGGTTTCTACATTTTCAGAGCTCTAGGTGTGACTGTTCTTTGATAGTTTGGTAACTATTGCAGGCTCTGTGTCTCTGAGCCCCACACTGTGTCACTCCATCCTTGCTGTGTGTGTGTGTGTGTGTGTGTGTGTGAGTTTTTCTTGGAAATCTGATGGGATGAATGACTGATTTACAGTTCATGATGGTTGCATAATCAGACATTTGAAGTTTTGGAAAGATCAGACTTTTTTAACGTTCAAAACAGCCCCTTTGACCCCAATTATGGTACAGGAAGCTAAAAGTCAACCCATATCCTCATTGGGGTAGGCTTTTACAGAATCCAGGTTTGTAATATTTCTCGCAAACTGCAGGTTGGGTATGGCAAAACTTTTAGGGTGATTTTAACCACTTCCGGTTGCTTCAGGAAGCTTAGAATCAACACAAGGAGACCTCATAGTGGCCTGATGGATTTTCATCGAAGACAGGTTCATAAGGCATTCATAACCCACATAGGCTTCAGGTTGACTTTAGAAGAAAAGGCAATGTATTCCTATGGGGAGAGATGTCAATGTAAACTGTGAGATTAAAAAAAATAATGTTTTCACTGTTAAGGGTTAATGCCACATGGTCAAGGTTAGGCTTGCACAGATCGTCAATTGTGCTTCTAACACTAACGGTTCTCTCTCTACTTTTTTTCACGGTCGCTGCGCTCAGACCGAGCGAGCTACGGTCTAGCAGGGCATCTCATTGAACTTGGCACAGCCTAGAGATTATGGTAATGCCGGCTCTGTGTGTCTTTAAAGCACCGCACTGTGTCACTCCATCCTTGCTGTGTGTGTGTGTGCGTGAGAGCTTTTCTTTGACATCTGTTTGGAGAAATGCGACCTGCCCGAATGCATAGTGCCAAATAAAGTTTGGTGGAGGAGGAATAATGGTCTGGTGCCGTTGTTCATGGTTCGGGCCCCTTAATTCCAGTGAAGGCAAATCTTAACGCTACTGCATACAATGACATTGTAGACGATTCTGTGCTTCCAACTTTGAGTTTGTGGAAGGCCCTTTCCTGTTTCAGCATGACAATCCCCCCCGTGCAGGTTTATACATAAAATGTTTTTTGAGATTGGTGTGGAAGAACTTGACTCCCGGAAAATGTGGATTATCAGCACCAATTAAGGTCGCGGCTCGGGCTCCAAATTACCTATTGAGCTGAAACTTGGGATTTGAGGTCGCCTCAGCTAGGCCTACACATAATGTCAGTTACAGTTTTGGAAACTTTAGAGTGTTTTCTAACCTAAACTGTCAATTATATGCATATTCTAGCATCTTGTCCTGACAAAATATCCTGTTTACTACGGAAACGTTATTTTTCCAAAAATGAAAATACTGCCCCCTAGTCACAAAAGGTTAAACCATAATAAAGCATATAACACGTAGTTACTATCTTTCTGCGGGTCCAGTTCTGACATTATGTGTAGGCCTAGCTGAGGCGACCTCAAATCCCAAGTTTCAGCTCAATAGGTAATTTGGAGCCCGAGCCGCGACCTTAATTGGTGCTGATAATCCACATTTTCCGGGAGTTGCTACGGGGTCCCTGAATGAGCTATCGGACACAAACGTTGGGGTCCGTCTTTATGTGCCGATGCGGTTTTAATGCACCTAGTCTAGTGGCTCTGGGACTTTTCTAAATGTCGTCATTTTCGTAATGGTGAAAATGAATTGAAGTTATTGCAAATGCACGAGGCTGTTTCTCAATCTGAGAACGTTCTAGAGCCACAACTCACCGTGCACTATCAACTTGAGCTCTATAACAGGTTTCTACATTTTCAGAGCTCTAGGTGTGACTGTTCTTTGATAGTTTGGTAACTATTGCAGGCTCTGTGTCTCTGAGCCCCACACTGTGTCACTCCATCCTTGCTGTGTGTGTGTGTGTGTGTGTGTGTGTGTGTGTGTGAGTTTTTCTTCGAAATCTGATGGGATGAATGACTGATTTACAGTTCATGATGGTTGCATATTCAGACATTTGAAGTTTTGGAAAGATCAGACTTTTTTAACGTTCAAAACAGCCCCTTTGACCCCAATTATGGCACAGGAAGCTAAAAGTAAACCCATATCCTCATTGGGGTAGGCTTTTACAGAATCCAGGTTTGTAATATTTCTCGCAAACTGCAGGTTGGGTATGGCAAAACTTTTAGGGTGATTTTAACCACTTCCGGTTGCTTCAGGAAGCTTAGAATCAACACAAGGAGACCTCATAGTGGCCTGATGGATAGCATGGTAGCATGGTTCTGATTCTGGACTCTGCTGAAATCCTGTATATATTGGAATGACATTTGGATGTCTTTTGGGGACCACAGCCGCCATAATTATAATTAAATTAGAAGAGATGAAGAGATGTCATGACAGAGGGACACAGGAAGAAGAGAGATCGTGATACAGAAAGACAGGAAGAAGAGAGATCATGATACAGAAATCAGTTTAGCATCTTGTAAAGAAAGCATAAAGAGGTCTAAGGTAGGAAGCAAGAGTAGTGATGTGTTGGAGTTTAAAGTGGTGATGGTGTTGGATGAGACCACAGGGCCTCATTTACACCTTGGTGGAACAGTTGATAGCAGTGCCTGGTGGGGTCTCAGTCCCCTGGATCTTCTGTCCAGAACTGGTCACACACCAACAGTAACCTACCAGAAAGACATGTTAATAACCTGTTAAATATATAATATTTACACATTTTACTGTAACATATTGAATTGTCACGTTCAACTCAATTGGAGCATTTATAGTGTGTGTGTGTGTGTGTGTGTGTGTGTGGTGTGTGTGTGTGTGTGTGTGTGTTTTAACCTGTAGAGCCCCAACATTGCTCAGGGGTGTATCGTCCAGCAGCGTCACACGTGGGGATGTAGGCTCCAACTATGCCATGTGGCACGGCATCTCTAGCAATCTCACATGGGGTCTTGGGTCGTATCGCATCATCTGGACACACAGGTAACATACATTGTAATGTGGACATAAAATAACAATGATGGATATACATTCTGGAATCATGGACTGTGTTCTATATGGGACCCTGTTCCCCGAAGGGCCCTGGTCAGGAGACTGCATCCTATAAGGGACCCTTTTCCCCGAAGGGCCCTGGTCAGGAGACTGCATCCTATAAGGGACCCTGTTCCCCTATTGGCCCTGGTCAGGAGACTGCATCCTATAAGGGACACTGTTCCCCTTTGGGACCCTGTTCCCCTTTGGGCCCTGGTCAGGAGACTGCATCCTATATGGGACCCTGTTCCCCCTATGGGCCCTGGTCAGGAGACTGCATCCTATAAGGGACCCTGTTCCCCTATTGGCCCTGGTCAGGAGACTGCATCCTATATTGGACCCTGTTCCCCGAAGGTCCCTGGTCAGGAGACTGCATCCTATATGGGACCCTGTTCCCTGAAGGGCCCTGGTCAGGAGACTGCATCCTATATGGGACCCTGTTCCCCGAAGGGCCCTGGTCAGGAGACTGCATCCTATAAGGGACCCTGTTCCCCGAAGGGCCCTGGTCAGGAGACTGCATCCTATGTGGGACCCTGTTCCCCCGAAGGTCCCTGGTCAGGAGACTGCATCCTATATGGGACCCTGTTCCCCCGAAGGGCCCTGGTCAGGAGACTGCATCCTATTTTGGAACCTGTTCCCTTTGGGCCCTGGTCAGGAGACTGCATCCTATATGGGACCCTGTTCCCCGAAGGGCCCTGGTCAGGAGAAGGGCCCTGGTCAGGAGAAGGACCCTGGTCAGGAGAAGGGCCCTGGTCAGGAGAAGGGCCCTGGTCAGGAGAAGGGCCCTATACGGAATAGGAAGTCATTTCAGATGTACATTTCTGAAATCTTCAGTTGTTGCTTCACTCCTTCAGAGATCTTCAAAGGTCTTTACTGGGTCTCTCTCTCTCTCTCCTGCCTGTGAGTTAAATTCTCCCTCCTCTCCTTTTTAAGGACCCGTCCAGTCAGAACCCTCCCCCTGGAACCCCGCCCGGAGAGTTAGAGGTACGAAATGGCGGCGAGTAGTTCAGAAAAAATGCAGGAAATTAAGAATGAGTTGGTGAAGCAACAGCTGTGCAGGATTGAGAACAATATAGCTGTCAGTTCTGATGGTATGTAGCGGGAGGATGAGGGTTAATGACCTGAATGGTCGGAAGTGGATTAACACAGGAAGAAGAGAGATCATGACACAGGAAGAAGAGAGATCATGACACAGGAAGAAGAGAGATAATGACACAGGAAGAAGAGAGATAATGACACAGGAAGAAGAGAGATCATGATTCTGAAATCAGTGGAGCATCTTGTAAAGAAAGCATAAAGAGATCCAAGGTAGGAAGCAAGAGTAGTGATGTGTTGGAGTTTAAAGTGGTGATGGTGATGGATGAGACCACAGGGCCTCACATAGTCTGGGTGGAACAGATGATTGGAGCAGGGCCTGGTGGAGTCTCAGTACCCGCGATCTTCTGTCCAGAACTGGTCACACACCAACAGTAACCTACCAGAAAGACATGTTAATAACCTGTTAAATATATAATATTTACACATTTTACTGTAAAATATTGAATTGTCACGTTCAACTCAATTGGAGCATTTATAGTGTGTGTGTGTGTGTGTGTGTTTTAACCTGTAGAGCTCCAACATTGCTCAGGGGTGTATCGTCCAGTGGCGTCACACGTGGGGACGTAGACTCCAGGCCTGACGTTTTTCAAAGCAATTTCTCTATCAATCTCACAGGGGGTCTTGGGTCGTATCATACCATCTAAACACACAGATAACATTATTTGTAACGATGACATTACAATATGAAAAACCCCGGTGGAGCGCACTCGTCTCCTGTTGGATTTTTGAGGTGTTACAATTGGCAATTGCCATATGGCATTTGCCATATACTTTGCACGAATCAACGCCGCTTTGGGTGGTATTGGACATCGTGTATATGGTTTGTCCAATGCCAATATCTTGCCATTCTTTTTTGTACAATTCAGGGGGGTATTCCCTTACATAGTATAACATACATTGCTGGACAAACATCCTGGAAGCTCTGGCTGGATCTGGAATCTTGGGTTGAGTCCCCTATGGGCCCCTGTTCTCCTATGGGCCCCTGTTCTCCTATGGGCCCTGTTCCCCTAGGGGCCCCTGTTCCCCTAGGGGCCCCTGTTCCCCTTTTGGGCCCCTATTCCCCTATTGGGCCCCTGTTCCCCTATTGGGCCCCTGTTCCCATATTGGGCCCCTGTTCCCCTATGGGGCCCTGTTCCCCTATGGGCCCTGTTCCCCTATGGGCCCATGTTCCCCTATGGGCCCCTGTTCTCCTATGGGCCCCTGTTCTCCTATGGGCCCTGTTCCCCTAGGGGCCCCTGTTCCCCTAGGGGCCCCTGTTCCCCTTTTGGGCCCCTGTTCCCCTATTGGGCCCCTGTTCCCATATTGGGCCACTGTTCCCCTATGGGGCCCTGTTCCCCTATTGGGCCCCTGTTCCCCTATGTGCCCTGTCCAGAAGTAGGACGAAATGCAGGAAATTAAGAAAGAGTCGGTGAAGAAAAAGATGTGCTGGAATGAGAACAATATGGCTGTCAGATCTGATGGTATGAAGCGGGAGGACGAGGGTTAATGACCTGAATGGTCGGTAGTGGAAAACCACAGGAAGAAGAGAGATATTGACACAGGAAGAAGATAAATAATGGCACAGGAAGAATAGAGATAATGACACAGAAAGACAGGAAGAAGAGAGATCATGACACAGGAAGAAGAGAGATAATGACACAGGAAGAAGAGAGATCATGACACAGGATGAATAGAGATCATGACACAGGATGAGGAGAGATCATGACGCAGGAAGAAGAGAGATAATGACACAGGAAGAAGATATAATGACACAGGAAGAAGAGAGATAATGACACAAGAAGAAGAGAGATCATGACACAGGAAGAAGAGAGATAATGACACAGGAAGAAGAGAGATATTGACACAGGAAGAAGATAAATAATGGCACAGGAAGAATAGAGATAATGACACAGAAAGACAGGAAGAAGAGAGATCATGACACAGGAAGAAGAGAGATAATGACACAGGAAGAAGAGAGATCATGACACAGGATGAATAGAGATCATGACACAGGATGAATAGAGATCATGACGCAGGAAGAAGAGAGATAATGACACAGGAAGAAGATATAATGACACAGGAAGAAGAGAGATAATGACACAAGAAGAAGAGAGATCATGACACAGGAAGAAGAGAGATAATGACACAGGAAGAAGAGAGATCATGACACAGGAAGAAGAGAGATAATGACACAGGAAGAAGAGAGATCATGATACAGAAATCAGTTTAGCATCTTGTAAAGAAAGCATAAAGAGATCCAAGGTAGGAAGCAAGAGTAGTGATGTGTTGGAGTTTAAAGTGGTGATGGTGTTGGATGAGACCACAGGGCCTCACTTACTCTGGGTGGAACAGATGATTGGAGCAGGGCCTGGTGGCGTCTCAGTACCCGCGATCTTCTGTCCAGAACTGGTCACACACCAACAGTAACCTACCAGAAAGACATGTTAATAACCTGTTAAATATATAATATTTACACATTTTACTGTAACATATTGAATTGTCACGTTCAACTCAATTGGAGCATTTATAGTGTGTGTGTGTGTGTGTGTGTGTGTGTGTGTGTGTGTGTGTGTGTGTGTGTGTGTGTGTGTGTGTGTTTTAACCTGTAGAGCCCCAACATTGCTCAGGGGTGTATCGTCCAGCAGCGTCACACGTGGGGATGTAGGCTCCAACTAGGTCATGTGGCACGGCATCTCTAGCAATCTCACATGGGGTCTTGGGTCGTATCATAGTATCTGGAAACAGGTAACATTATCTGTAATGTGGACATAACATTGCAGGACAATACACAATCCTGGACATACATTCTGGAATCTTGGGGTGCGTCCCATATTGGCCATGTTCAGAAGTAGTTTATACGGAATAGGGTTCCATTTCAGATGATACCTAGGTACTTCATGGCTAAATATTCATTCTGCTACTTGTTTAAAACGCCTGTTGAGTCAAATTCCAGTTTAGTAGAAGAGCTGATGAAACTAAGACTGGAAATTTTATCAGTGTTATTGCCTGATAGTTGTTAGACAACCCAATCATACATCCAGTTGAATGATCAAACCATTCATATCAGAATACCTCAGTCCAGCATCTAGACACCAATATACATCTCTGGAACTAGAGGAGTGGCAGGTAGCCTGCGGTTAGAGAGTTGGGCCAGTCGTTCAAATCAGTGAGCTGACAAGTTGATATATCCATCTATGTGCCCTTAAGCAAGGCACAACCTTAATTTCTCCAGTGTCAATGTTGATAATGGCGGACCTCTCAGAGAGTGTTCCATGGAAAACCGATAATGAATAGAATAACATTTCCAAATAACACCTGTGTATTAACACCTACAAGTGTGTGTGCAGTAGGTGTGTTATGTTTAATTAAGATGTAGGTGTGAGTTATGTCACGCTTACCTCCTAGAGCAAAAGCCGTGCTGACAAGCAGAATGATGGTCAATATCGCCATGGTGATAGTCTCCTGTGAGAGAGAAAGAGAGATTAGTTGAGCATTTTAAAGCATCTGGAATGGCTGTGGGTACTAGAGGAGAGGTTAAGGAAGCCCACTATTAGGTACAAAACTGAAAAAACAGCCAAAGCAGCATTTTCTAAACCCAGTCCTGAGGATCCCAAGAAGAAGTATGGGCAACACGGTGCTACTAGTCTTCTGATGTAACTCAGGTATCACTTCTTCAACCACGTACAATAGATTAGCCTGGCACACAGGAATATGTATCCTTCCCAAATGGCTCCTCACTCCTTGTGTAGTGAACTAGGGCCTACAATGCACTACATAGGGAATGGGAAGCATTATAGATAGTCAGAGACTACCCATTTACTGCAAAGGTAACTAGTAGTCTACGCTCTTAAATTCAGGGGGCCACTTCACAAAAATGGTACAACTATATAGTGCACTACATTTGACCAGAGCCATATGCCAGCAGCATACCACCCTGCATACCACTGCTGGCTTGCTTCTGAAGCTAAGCAGGGTTGGGCCTGGTCAGTTCCTGGATGGGAGACCAGATGCTGCTGGAAGTGTTGGAGGGCCAGTAGGAGGAACTCTTTCCTCTGGTCTAAAAAAATATCCCATGGCACTTATTGTCAGAGTAGGGGTGTTAAACCCCCAGTGTCTTGGCTACATTCCCAATCTGACCCTCAAACAATCACCTAATAATCTCCAGTTTAAAGTTGGCTCATTCCTCTCCCCTGTAACTATTCCCCAGGTTGTTGCTGCAAATGAGAACATGTTCTCAGTCAACTTACCTGGTAAAATAACAGATAAATAAATAAACATGTTGGTAACATTTTAGATGCAAATAGTCTATTACATAATGATGCACTCTCACCTTCTGCACTCTTCCAAGGGATTCACTGGATGTCTCCCTCTCTGTTGTCTGTAAGTTATGGTCTACCTCTTCCACCTCTCCTTTTAAAGGACCTGTCACAGGTGTGACTAGTTGCCTCATTAACCCAAAGAGAGATCCCGATGTCGGGCCATTAGTTCGTTTGGTAAAGAACTTAAGTAGAACTACTTTAAGTACTACTAAAGTCGTTTTTTGGGGGGTATCTTGACTTCTGCTGTAAAATCTCATATGCATCTCAAATAGTACCTTGATGATATTTGGCCCGTGTCAAACGTAGTGCACTATATAGTTGGGCAATTTTTGTGGAGTGGCCCCCTGAATTTAAGAGCGTAGACTACTAGTTACCTTTGCAGTAAATGGTTAGTCTCTGACTGTCTAAAATGCTTCCCATTCCCTATTTAGTGTATTTTTGGCCCTTGTCAAAGGTAGTTCACTACATAAGGAATGAGGAGCCATTTGGGAAGGATACATATTCCTGTGAAGTGAACTGAGTTTTAATATTAATAATTAATACGCAGGTGTGATTTGGAAATGCGTTTCTATTCATCATCGGTTCTCCGTGGGACACCCTCTGAGAGGTCAGCCATTATCAACCTTGACACTGGTTGATAGATGGATATTTCAACTTGTCAGCTCACTGATTTGAGCTACTGGTCCAACTCTCAATCAGCAGGCTACCTGCCACTCCTCTAGTTCCAGAGAAGTATATTGGTGTCTAGATGCTGGACTCTGATATTCTGATATGAATTGTTTGATCATTCAACTGGATGTATGATTGGGTTGTCTAGCAACTATCAGGAAATAACACTGATACAATTTACCCTCACGTTTTGTCTTAGTTTCATCAGCTCTTCTACAAAACACAGAACCAGAATTGACTGCACAGGGCTTTTAACCTCTTAGAGCTCTAGGGGCGCTATTTCATTTTTGGATAAAAAACGTTCCCGTTTTAAGCGCGATATTTTGTCACGAAAAGATGCTCGACTATGCATATTCTTGACAGTTTTGGAAAGAAAACACTCTGAAGTTTCAGAATCTGCAAAGATTTTGTCTGTAAGTGCCCCAGAACTCATTCTACAGGCGAAACCAAGATGATGCATCACCCAGGAATTAGCAGAATTTCTGAAGCTCTGTTTTCCATTCTCTCCTTATATGGCTGTGATTGCGCAAGGAATGAGCCTACACTTTCTGTCGTTCGCCCAAGGTCTTAGCAGCATTGTGACGTATTTGTAGGCATATCATTGGAAGATTGGCCATAAGAGACTACATTTTCCAGAGGTCCGCCCGGTGTCCTTTGTCTAAATTTGTGCGTAATCTTCAGGTGCGGTCATTTTCTCCTGGGATTCAGGAGAGAAAGCATGTATCCAAGAACGATGTATCAATGAAGAGATATGTGAAAAACACCTTGAGGCTTGATTCTAAAAAACGTTTGGCATGTTTTCAGTCGATATTATGGAGTTAATTTGGAAAAAAGTTTGCGTTTTGAGGACTGAATTTATGGATTTTTTTTGGTAGCCAAATGTGATGTATAAAACGGAGCTATTTCTAATACACAAGGAATCTTTTTGGAAAAACTGAGCATCTGCTATCTAACTGAGAGTATCCTCATTGAAAACATCAGAAGTTCTTCAAAGGTAAAGGATTTTATTTGAAGGCTTTTATGTTTTTGTTAATGTTGCGTGCTGGATGCTAACGCTAATGCTAACGCTAAATGCTAACGCGAAATGCTAACTCTAGCTAGCTACTTTTACACAAATGATTGTTTTCCTATGGTTGAGAAGCATATTTTGAAAATCTGAGATGACAGTGTTGTTTACAAAAGGCTAAGCTTGAGAGATGGCATATTTATTTCATTTCATTTGCGATTCTCATAAATAGTTAACGTTGTGTTATGCTAATGAGCTTGCTGATAGATTTACACAATCCTGGATACAGGGGTTTTTTCATAGCTAAACGTGACGCAGAAAACGGAGCGATTTGTCCTAAACAAATAATCTTTCAGGAAAAACTGAACATTTGCTATCTGAGAGTCTCCTCATTGAAAACATCTGAAGTTCTTCAAAGGTAAATGATTTTTTTGAATGCTTTTCTGTTTTTTTGTGTAAATGTTGCCAGCTGAATGCTAATGCTAAATGCTACGTTAGCCATCAATACTGTTACACAAATGCTTGTTTTGCAATGGTTGAGAAGCATATTTTGAAAATCTGAGATGACAGTGTTGTTAACAAAAGGCTAAGCTTGAGAGATGGCATATTTATTTCATTTCATTTGCGATTTTCATGAATAGTTAACGTTGCGTTATGGTAATGAGCTTGAGTCTGTATTCACGAACCCGGATCCGGGATGGGGAGATCAGAAAGGTTAAACAACTTCAATATTTAGCCAGGAAGCTCTGATTTGAACTACTGGCCCAACTCTCAAACAGCGTACAGAAATGTATATAGTCCTGAAATGTTATGTCCACATTACAATGCATGTTACCTGTGTCCAGATGCTATGATACGACCAAAGACCCCATGTGAGGATGCTAGAGATGCCGCTTTAAATGGCTCAATTGGAGCCTACATCCCCACGTGTGACGACAATGACTGATTCACGTTACATACAAATAAATACAGGAAGGAATCCAGAGATTAAACCGTTGATTTACTTACTTTATAGTTGGTGTGATTTTTCTCAACCAGTCCAATTCTGGGAACTGGAGGAAGGAGTAGGACTGTTATGGTGACTGTATTACCACCACACCGGCAGTTCCAGAACATGAAGGCAGTCAAATGCCACGTGACCATGTAGTAGTTAGGCTTCTCAAAGCTCTGATGCTGGTGATGGTCATTAGTAGCCTACCACACCTGCTAACTGCCTGGTACTCAGCACTCTATTGTCCCTCTAATCACTCTGACATCAACTCTGATTGGTGGAAATCAGAAAGATGGACGGGGGTTGTGTCATGTGCACAGGCAAGGCCTTTTTAATGCTTAGGGCTCTTGGGTCCATGATGTGGGGCATCAGCCTACTCAGTGACAACCACAGAACACAACTGAAAGAGTTTACAAAATATTAGCATCCTAACTCTGATTGCAGGACTTGGACTCTGGAATCAAATGTGTCAGTATTTCCTTTGTGTGGATTTCTCTTTATATACTAATTATGACAGCTTTGGTCCTCCATAGACATCGACATGTCACTCCAATATATACAGGAGTTCAGCAGAGTCCAGAATCAGAACCATGCTACTCTGAGTCTGAAGAATTGTTCCAGACCACAGAGGGATGAAAGACCCCTTGACTGAGTCCCTTGACAAGACCCCTTCACCCTTGACCCCTTGAATGCTCTTCATCTTTACATGAGTAAATGTTGTATTAGAACTTGTAGGATGACTTGATGGAAGATGGTACATCTCCTGGTTTGGTTACATTTGCTGCCATCTGATATTTAGGGCCAGACTATGATCTATTAATGGTTAGGGAACTTCATGTTCATGCCAATGTTTGGAGGAAGCTTGCCAGAAAATGAACATGGTCAGTACAGTATTAGCGAGCTAGAATGTATGGGTGATTCACATCAACTTTAAGGGGGTAAGTAAATGTTCAGCCCAAAATTTGCTAACCAGTTAATTTTATAACTAAAACACACACCACATGATAAAGTATATGAACACCTGCTTGTCAAACATCTCATTCCAAAATCATGGAGTTGGTCCCCCCCCCTTTGCTATAACAGCCTCCACTCTTCTGGGAAGGCTTTACACTAGATGTTGGAACATTGCTGCTATAACAGCTTCCACTGTTCTGGGAAGGCTTTACACTAGATGTTGGAACATTGCTGTGGGGGACGTGCTTCCATTCAGCCACAACAGCATTAGTGACGTCTGGCACTGATTTAAGGCGATTAGGCCTGGTTCGTCGTTAGTGTTTCAATTAATTCGATGGAGTTGAGGTCAGGGCTCTGTGCAGGCCAGTCAAGTTCTTCCACACCAATCTCAAACCATTTCTGTTTAAACCTGCACGGGGGAATTGTCATGCTGAAACAGGAAAGGGCCTTCCCCAAACTGATGCCACAAAGTTGGAAGCACAGAATTGTCTACAATGTCATTGTACTCAGTAGCATTAAGATTTGCCTTCACTGAAACTAAGGGCCCGAACCATGAACAGCCTCTGACCATTATTCCTCCACAAACTTTACAGTTGGCACGATGCATTCGGGCAGTTAGCGTTCTCCTGGCAGACGTTTTACAAACTGACTTGTTGAAAAGGCAGTTTCCTACGATGGTGCCACATTGAAAGTCACTGAACTCTTGTGTTAGGCAATTCTACTGTCAATGTTTGTCTATGGAGATTGCACGGCTGCGTGCTCGATTTTATACACCTGTCAGCAAGGGGAATGGTGTGACAAACATACATCTTCCAGTCAGTGGCAGGTCTTTAGGGCGAAAACAGCTCATTGATGAAAGGTCGAAAGAGAATGGCAGGTTTTCATGCAAGCTGGATAATTGAGTGGAAAACATCGCCTGGCCTGATGTATCCCGGTTCCTGTTGCATCATGCTGATGGCAGAGTCAGGATTTGGTGGAAGCTGCATCAGTCCACGGCCACATCCTGCCTGGTGTCAACGGTACAGGCTGGTGGAGGAGGTGTAATGATGTTTCCCAGGTACACGTTAAGTCCCTTGATACCAATTGAGCAATGTATCCAAGCCCTGAAGAATTCAGGCTTTTCTGGAGGCAATGGGAGGGTCCAACCCAGAACTAGATGGGTGTACCTAATAAACTGTATACATTCAAACTGGTCTACCTTCAGACGAGTCTTGTGTGAAAAGCAATACAGCCGTACTGTCTATTGATGTTGGGGTCAAATTAGGGTCTTGATGGTGGGGTCATATCAGTGTATTGATGGTGGGGTCATATTAGTGTCTATTGATGGTGGGGTCATATCAGTGTATTGATGGTGGGGTCATATTAGTGTGTATTGATGGTGGGGTCATATTAGTGTCTATTGATGGTGGGGTCATATTAGTGTATTGATGGTGGGGTCATATTAGTGTATTGATGGTGGGGTCATATTAGTGTATTGATGGTGGGGTCATATCAGTGTATTGATGGTGGGGTCAAAATAGTGTCAATTGATGGTGGGGTCATATCAGTGTATTGATGGTGGGGTCATATCAGTGTACTGATGGTGGGGTCATATCAGTGTACTGATGGTGGGGTCATATCAGTGTACTGATGGTGGGGTTCATATCAGTGTATTGATGGTGGGGTCATATCAGTGTACTGATGGTGGGGTCATATCAGTGTATTGATGGTGGGGTCATATTAGTGTATTGATGGTGGGGTTATATTACTGTATTGATGGTGGGGTCATATTAGTGTGTATTGATGGTGAGGTCATATTAGTGTATTGATGGTGTGGTCATATCAGTGTACTGATGGTGGGGTCATATCAGTGTATTGATGGTGGGGTCATATTAGTGTATTGATGGTGGGGTTATATTACTGTATTGATGGTGGGGTCATATTAGTGTATTGATGGTGAGGTCATGTTAGTGTATTGATGGTGGGGTTATATTAGTGTATTGATGGTGGGGTCATACTAGTGTATTAGTGTATCAGCCCTTGTTACATGGAGATACGGCTCAGACCCTGTTATATAGAGATACGGCTCAGGCCCTGTTATATAGAGATACGGCTCAGACCCTGTTATGAGATACGGCTCAGCCCCTGTTATATAGAGATACGGCTCAGCCCCTGTTATATAGAGATATGGCTCAGACCCTGTTATGAGATATGGCTCAGACCCTGTTATATAGAGATATGGCTCAGACCCTGTTATTTAGAGATACGGCTCAGACCCCTTTATATGGAGATATGGCTCAGACCCTGTTATTTAGAGATATGGCTCAGACCCCTTTATATAGAGATATGGCTCAGACCCTGTTATATAGAGATATGGCTCAGACCCTGTTATATAGAGATATGGCTCAGACCCTGTTATATGGAGATACGGCTCAGACCCTGTTAGAGATACGGCTCAGACCCCGTTATATAGAGATACGGCTCAGACCCCGTTATATAGAGATATGGTTCAGACCCTGTTATGAGATATGGCTCAGACCCTGTTATATAGAGATATGGCTCAGACCCTGTTATACAGAGATACGGCTCAGACCCTGTTAGAGATACGGCTCAGCCCCTGTTATATAGAGATACGGCTCAGACACTGTTATATGGAGATACGGCTCAGACCCTGTTATATGGAGATACGGCTCAGACCCTGTTATATAGATATACGGCTCAGACCCTGTTATATGGAGATACGGCTCAGACCCTGTTATATAGAGATAAGACTCAGACCCTGTTATGAGATCTGCTCAGCCAACCGTTATATAGAGATACGGCTCAGACCCCTTTATATAGAGATATGGCTCAGACCCTGTTACATAGAGATACGGCTCAGCCCCTGTTATATAGAGATACGGCTCAGACCCTGTTACATGGAGATACGGCTCAGACCCTGTTATATAGAGATACGGCTCAGCCCCTGTTATATAGAGCTACGGCTCAGCCCCTGTTATATAGAGATACTGCTCAGCCCCTGTTATATAGAGATATGGCTCAGCCCCTGTTATATAGAGATATGGCTCAGCCCTTGTTACATGGAGATATGGCTCAGACCCTGTTATCTGGAGATATGGCTCAGACCCTGATGTATAGAGTTACGGCTCAGACCCTGATATATAGAGATACGGCTCAGACCCTGTTATATAGAGTTATGGCTCAGACCCTGTCATATAGAGATATGGCTCAGACCCTGTTATACAGAGACATGGCTCAGACCCTTTTACACAGAGATATGGCTCAGACCCTGTTATACAGAGATATGACTCAGACCCTGTTATACAGAGATATGGCTCAGACCCTGTTATACAGAGATATGGCTCAGACCCTGTTATACAGAGATATGGCTCAGACCCTGTTATACAGAGATATGGCTCAGACCCTGATATACAGAGATATGGCTCAGACCCTGTTATACAGAGATATGGCTCAGACCCTGATATACAGAGATATGGCTCAGACCCTGATATACAGATATATGGCTCAGACCCTGATATCTGGAGATATGGCTCAGACCCTGTTTTATAGAGATATGGCTCAGACCCTGTTATATATAGATATGGCTCAGACCCTGTTGTATGGAGATATGGCTCAGACTCTGTTATCTGGAGATATGGCTCAGACCCTGTTGTATGGAGATATGGCTCAGACCCTGTTATATAGAGATACGGCTCAGACCCTATGAATCCAAGATGGCGTAGCAGTCAGATGTCTTTGTCCTGTTGTGTCTCTTGCATATATCGTTTTACATATTTTTTTTTCATATATCTATCATTTAAAATCATTTGCTAAACTTCAACTTCTAAATTCTCTATTACTTTTATCCCCTGATTCCTACCACAAACTGAACATTTTCATCTGGATCTTCACAACTAGCTAACCGCAATCCCGGATCACTACTCCTGGCTAGCATTTCCATCCCAGACCAAGCACCAATTAGCTTGAAGCTAGCCCGGTCAGGGATCCTGTGCTACCACCGAAGCATACTCCTGGGCTACAATCTCCGGACCCCTTCTACAGCCGGTACGGGGCACGGAACCCCGCAGATCCCCTACGACTTGAATATCGACATAATCTGCCCGAGGACTCCAACAGGCCCCTCAGGCGCGACGCCCGCTGAAGGCCCATTCTGCTAACCAGCTAACTACCTAGAACTACTTGGAACCCAAGTAATTCCACGACTGGTCTATCGACGTCACCTCACGAAGAGGCTAAAACAGACTTACCCCCATCGCAACGTCCCCCAAAGGCTAACTTTCTAGCCCCTGCTATCTGCTTGCTGGCTAACCCGGTCTGCTAATTGCTAGCTTGCCGGCCCCGGTCTGCTAACTGCTAGCTTGCCCGGTCTGCTAACTGCTAGCCCCTGCTAACTGCTAGCTAACCCAGTCTGCTAACTGCTAGCTAACCCAGTCTGCTAACTGCTTGCTAACCCGGCCTGCGAACTGCTAGCTTGCACCGGGCTACTAACTGCTAGCTTGCAGACCCCGGCCTGCTAACTGCTAGGTTTCCTGCCCCGGCCTGCTAACTGCTAGCTTGCCTGCCCGGTCTGTATCTTTTAGCCGCTGCTAACTGCTTGCTTTCTTGCTAACCCGGCTTGCTAACTGCTAGCTTGTTTAGCCCCGGCCTACTAACTGTTAGCTTGTTAGCATCGGCCTGCTAACTGCTAGCTTGTTTAGCCCCGGCCTACTAACTGTTAGCTTGTTTGCATCGGCCTGCTAACTGTCGGAATCGCCGTGTCCCCAGTCAGCCCAACCACTCACTGGATCCATATATTCACTTGGCTACACATGCCTCTCTCTAATATCAATATGCCTCGTCCATTACTGTCCTGGATAGCTCCACTCCCACTCCCATAGGTGCTCACATTTGTTCACTTCTGTAACCATAAAAGCCTTGGTTTCATTCATGTTAACATTAGAAGCCTACTCCCCAAGTGTGTTTTACTCACTGCGTTAGCACACTCTGCCAACCCAGATGTCTTAGCCATGTCTGAATCCTGGCTCAGGAAAACCACCAAAAACCCTGAAATCTCCATCGCTAACTATAACATTTTCCACCAAGATAGAACTGCCAAAGGGGGTGTTTCAATCTACTGCAAAGATAGATAGTAATACAGAACTCTGCAGAATAAGCTTAGACTTCTAAAAATGAACCTTTCCAGAAACAAGTCTCTCACTGTTGCCGCTTGCTATAGACCTCCATCTGTCCCCAGCTGTGCCCTCGGGCACCCTCATAGATGTCAACCTAACACACCCTCCAAATAACCCTCTGCTGTTTTCAATCAAGATCTCAGCGATCACTGCCTCATTGCCTGCATCCGTAATGGGTCTGCGACAAAACGACCACCCCTCATCACTTTCAAACGCTCCCTGAAAGATTTCTGCGAGCAGGCCTTTCTAATCCACCTGGCCGGGGTATCCTGGAATGACATTGACCTCATCCCGTCAGTAGATGATGCCTGGCTATTCTTTAAAAGTGCCTTTAAATAAGTATGCCCTTCTCAAAATGTAGAACTAGGAACAGATATAGTCCTTGGTTCACTCCAGACCTGTCTGCCGTTGACCAGCACAAAAACATCCTGTGGCGTTCTGCATTAGCATCGAATAGCCCCCGTGATATGCAACTTTTCAGGGAAGTTAAGAACAAATATACACAGGCAGTTAGAAAAGCTAAGGCAAGCTTTTTCAAACCGAAATTTGCATCCTGTAGTACTAATTCAAAAAAGTTCTGGGACACTGTAAAGTCCATGGAGAATAAGAGCACCTCCTCCCAGCTGCCCACTGCTCTGAGGCTAGGAAACACTGTCACCACCGATAAATCCACTATAATTGAGAATTTCAATAAGCATTTCTCTACGGCTGGCCATGCTTTCCACATGGCTACCCCTACCCCGGTCAACTGCCCGGCACCCTCCACAGCAACCCACCAAAGCCCCCACCTTTCTCCTTTACCCAAATCCAGATAGCTGATGTTCTGAAAGAGCTGCAAAATCTGGACCCCTACGAATCAGCCGGGCTAGACAATCTGGACCCTCTCTGTAAAAAGAGTGATTAGAGGGACAATAGTGCTGAGTACCAAGCAGTTAGCAAGTGTGGTAGACTACTAATCAAATCAAATCAAATCAAATGTATTTATATAGCCCTTCTTACATCAGCTGATATCTCAAAGTGCTGTACAGAAACCCAGCCTAAAACCCCAAACAGCAAGCAATGCAGGTGTAGAAGCACGGTGGCTAGGAAAAACTCCCTAGAAAGGCCAAAACCTAGGAAGAAACCTAGAGAGGAACCAGGCTATGTGGGGTGGCCAGTCCTCTTCTGGCTGTGCCGGGTGGAGATTATAACAGAACATGGCCAAGATGTTCAAATGTTCATAAATGACCAGCATGGTCCAATAATAATAAGGCAGAACAGTTGAAACTGGAGCAGCAGCACGGCCAGGTGGACTGGGGACAGCAAGGAGTCATCATGTCAGGTAGTCCTGGGGCATGGTCCTAGGGCTCAGGTCCTCCGAGAAAGAGAAAGAAAGAGAGAAGGAGAGAATTAGAGAACGCACACTTAGATTCACACAGGACACAGAATAGGACAGGAGAAGTACTCCAGATATAACAAACTGACCCTAGCCCCCCGACACATAAACTACTGCAGCATAAATACTGGAGGCTGAGACAGGAGGGGTCAGGAGACACTAATGACCATCACCAGAGCTTGGAGAAGCCTAACATGGTCACGTGGCATTTGACTGTCTTCATTTCCTGTAACAGTCACCATAACAGTCCTACTCCTTCCTCCATTTCCCAGAAATGAACCGGTTCAGATACATTGTTCAACACATCACACCAACAATAACGTAAGTAAATCAACACTTTAACCTCTGGATTCTTTCATGTATTTATTTGTATGGGATGTGAATCCGTTCCTGTAGTACAGTAAAGACAACTGTCCGTCTTCTACATCTTACTTGCAACGCCTTTCATCTACAATTACAGACAACAACAAAATATACACATCAAGAATTAGCTGAAAAGTAGTAACATTTAGTGAATGAGTATGTACACACAGACCTTGGTGGAACAGTTGATAGCAGGTGATAGCAGTGCCTGGTGGAGCCTCAGTACCCTGGATCTTCTGTCCAGAACTGATCACACAACAACAGTAACCTTCCAGAAATAGACATGTTGTATGTACAATCAATACACATTGAACTGTCACATTCAACTGAATTGAGAATTTTGTGCGTCAGTGTTAATCTGTAGAGCCCCAACATTGCTCGGGGGTGTATTGTCCATTGTCGTCACACGTGGGGATGTAGGCTCTAATTGAGCCATTTAAAGTGGCATCTCTAGCATCCTCACATGGGGTCTTGGGTCGTATCATAGAATCTGGAAACAGGTAACATTCATTGTAATGTGGACATAACATTGCAGGACAATATACATTTCTGGACATACATTCTGGAATATTGGGTTACGTCCCATATGGGCCCTATTCAGAAGTAGTTTATACGGAATAGGGTTTCATTTAAGATGATACCGAGGTACTTCATGGATAAATATTGAAATGCCGCTGCTTGTTTAAAAGCCCTGTGCAGTCAAAATACAGTTTCTGTCTTTTGTATAAAAGCTGATGAAACTAAGACTGAAAGTGAGGGTAAATTGTATCAGTGTTATTTCCTGATAGTTGCTAGACAATCCAATCATACATCCAGTTGAATGATCAAACCATTCATATCAGAATACCTCAGTCCAGCATCTAGATATACATCTCTGGAACTAGAGGAGTGGCAGGTAGCCTGCGGTTAGAGAGTTGGGCCAGTAGTTCAAATCAGTGAGATGACAAGTTGATATATCCATCTATATGCAAGGCACAACCTTCATTTCTCCAGTGTCAATGTTGATAATGGCTGACCTCTCAGAAGGTGTCCCATGGAGAACGGGTTATGAATAAAAACACATTTCCAAATCACACCTGCATATTAATAACCTCTTAAAGCTAGGGGGCAGCATTTTCACTTTTGGATTAATAGCGTGCCCAATTTCAACTTCCTGCTACTCATGCCAAGAATATAAGATATGCATATTATTCATAGATTTGGATAGAAAACTCCCCGTTTCTAAAACTGTTTGAATTATGTCTGTGAGTATAACAGAACTTATGTAGCAGGCAAAACCCCAAGGACTAACTGTTCAGATTTTTTTTTTCCCCCATCTCTCTTCCCTATATTGTCTTTACTATTGGAAATTTAATAGAAATATAAGTGTGTGTGAAGTAGGTGTGTTATGTTTATTTAAGATGTTTATTTAAGATAACGTCAGAGTTGATGTCTGAGTGATTAGAGGGACAATAGAATGCTGAGTACCAGGCAGTTAGCAGGTGTGGTAGGCTACTAATGACCATCACCAGCATCAGAGCTTTGAGAAGCCTAACTACTACATGGTCACGTGGCATTTGACTGCCTTCATGTTCTGTAACTTCCGGTGGGTGTGGTAATACAGTCACCATAAAGGTCCTCGTCCTTCCTCCATTTCCCAGAATTGGACTGGTTCAGAAAAATCACACCAACAATAACGTAAGTAATTCAACACTTTAATCTCTGGATTCCTTCATGTATTTATTTGTATGGGATGTGAATCCCTTCCTGTAGTACAGTAAACTGTCCGTCTTCTACATCTTACTTCCAACGCCTTTCATCTACAATTAGGAAGAAATACACAGCAATAACTAGCTGCAAAGTAGTAACATTTAGTGAATGAGTATGTATATACACACACCTTGGTGGAACAGGTGATAGCAGTGCCTGGTGGAGTCTCAGTACCCTGGATCTTCTGTCCAGAACTGTTCACACACCAACAGTAACCTACCAGAAATAGACATGTTTCATATACACATTGAATTGTCACATTCAACTGAATTGGAGGATTTAGTGTCTGCATGTGCGTCGGTGTTAACCTGTAGAGCCCCAACATTGCTCAGGGGTTTATTGTCCATTGTCGTCACACGTGGAGGATGTAGGCTCCAATTGAGCCATTTAAAGCGGCATCTCTAGCATCCTCACATGGGGTCTTTGGTCGTATCATAGCATCTGGACACAGGTAACATGCATTGTAATGTGGACATAACATTTCAGGACTATATACATTTCTGGACGCTGTTTGAGAGTTGGGCCAGTAGTTTAAATCAGAGCTTCCTGGCTAAATATTGAAGTTGTTTAAAAGCCCTGTGCAGTCAATTCTGGTTCTGTGTTTTGTAGAAGAGCTGATGAAACTAAGACTGGAAATTGTATCAGTGTTATTTCCTGATAGTTGCTAGACAATCCAATCATACATCCAGTTGAATGATCAAACCATTCATACCTCAGTCCAGCATCTAGATATACATCTCTGGAACTAGAGGAGTGGCAGGTAGCCTGCGGTTAGAGAGTTGGGTCAGTAGCTCAAATCAGTGAGGTGACAAGTTGACATATCTGTCTATGTGCCCATCAGCAAGGCACAACCTTAATTTCTCCAGTGTCAAGGTTGATAATGGCGGACCTCTCAGAGGGTGTCCCATGGGGAACCGATAATGAATAGAAACGCATTTCCAAATCACACCTGCGTATTAATTATTAATATTAAAACTCAGTTCACTTCACAGGAATATGTATCCTTCCCAAATGGCTCCTCACTCCTTGTGTAGTGAACTACCGTTGATCAGGGCCAACAATGCACTACATAGGGAATGGGAAGCATTATAGATAGTCAGAGACTGCCCATTTACTGCAAAGGTAACTATTAGTCTACACTCTTAAATTCAGGGGTCACTCCACAAAAATGGCACAACTACATAGTGCACTACGTTTGACAAGGGCACATAACATTTAGGTAACATTGGAGATGCAGATAGTCTATTAAATAATGATGCACTCTCACCATCTGCACTCTTCCAAGGGATTCACTGGGTGTCTCCCAGTACCATTTTTGTGAAGTGGCCCCCTGATTTTAAGAGCAGTAAATGGGTAGTCTCTGACGGTCTAAAATGCTTCCCATTCCCTATGTAGTGCATTCTAGGCCCTCGTCAATGGTGCCAGGCTAATCTATTGTATGTGGTTGAAGAAGTGATACCTGAGTTACATCAGAAGACTAGTAGCACCGTGTTGCCCATACTTCTTCTTGGGATCCTCAGGACTGGGTTTAGAAAATGCTGCTTTGGCTGTTATTTCAGTTTTGTACCTAATAGTGGGTTTCTTTAACCTCTCCTCTAGTACCCACAGCCATTCCAGATGCTTTAAAATGCTCAACTAATCTCTCTTTCTCTCTCACAGGAGACTATAACCATGGCGATATTGACCATCATTCTTCTTGTCAGCACGGCTTTTGCTCAAGGAGGTAAGCGTGACATACCTCACACTTACTCACCAACATCTTAATTAAACATAACACACCTAATTCACACATGTAGGTATTAATATGCAGGTGTGAATTGGAAATGCGTTTTTATTCATAACCCGTTCTCCATGGGACACTCTCTGAGAGGTCAGCCATTATCAACCTTGACACTGGAGAAATGAAGGTTGTGCCTTACATATAGACAGATATATCAACTTGTCATCTCACTGATTTGAACTACTGGCCCAACTCTCTAACCGCAGGCTACCTGACACTCCTCTAGTTCCAGAGATGTATATCTAGATGCTGGACTGAGGTATTCTGATATGAATGGTTTGATCATTCAACTGGATGTATGATTGGATTGTCTAGCAACTATCAGGCAATAACACTGATACAATTTCCAGTCTTAGTTTCTTCAGCTCTTCTACTAAACTGGAATTTGACTCCACAGGCGTTTTAAACAAGTAGCAGAATGAATATTTAGCCATGAAGTACCTAGGTATCATCTGAAATGGAACCCTATTCCGTATAAACTACTTCTGAATAGGGCCCATATGGGACGCACCCCAAGATTCCAGAATGTATGTCCAGAAATGTATATTGTCCTGCAATGTTATGTCCACATTACAGATAATGTTACCTGTTTCCAGATACTATGATACGACCCAAGACCCCATGTGAGATTGCAAGAGATGCCGTGCCACATGACCTAGTTGGAGCCTACATCCCCACGTGTGACGCTGCTGGACGATACACCCCTAAGCAATGTTGGGGCTCTACAGGTTAAAACACACACACACACACACACACACACACACACACACACACACACACACACACACACACACACACACACACACACACACACACACACACACACACACACACACACACACACACTATAAATGCTCCAATTCAGTTTAACTTGACAATTCAATGTGTTACAGTAAAATGTGTAAATATTATATATTTAACAGGTTATTAACATGTCTTTCTGGTAGGTTACTGTTGGTGTGTGACCAGTTCTGGACAGAAGATCCCGGGTACTGAGACTAAACCAGGCACTCCTAGATTCAACTGTTCCACCCAGAGTAAGTGAGGCCCTGTGGTCTCATCCAACACCATCACCACTTTAAACTCCAACACATCACTACTCTTGCTTCCTACCTTGGATCTCTTTATGCTTTCTTTAAAAGATGCTAAACTGATTTCTGTATCATGATCTCTCTTCTTCCTGTGTCAGTATCTCTCTTCTTTCTGTGTCATGATCTCTCTTCTTCCTGTGTTTTTCCACTTCCGACCATTCAGGTCATTAACCCTCATCCTCCCGCTACATACCATCAGAACTGACAGCTATATTGTTGTCAATCCTGCACAGCTGTTGCTTCACCAACTCATTCTTAATTTCCTGCATTTTTTCTGAACTACTCGCCGCCATTTCGTACCTCCAACTCTCCGTGCGGGGTTCCAGGGGGAGGGTTCTGACTGGACGGGTCCTTAAAAAGGAGAGGAGGGAGAATTTAACTCACAGGTAGGACAGAGAGAGACCCAGTGAAGACCTTTGAAGATCTCTGAAGGAGTGAAGCAACAACTGAAGATTTCAGAAATGTACATCTAAAATGGCTTCCTATTCTGTATAGGGCCCTTCTCCTGATCAGGGCCCTTCTCCTGATCATGGTACTTCTCCTGACCAGGGCCCTTCTCCTGACCAGGGCCCTTCTCCTGACCAGGGCCCTTCGGGGAACAGGGTCCCATGTAGGATGCAGTCTCCTGACCAGGGCCCAAAGGGGAACAGGGTCCCTTATAGGATGCAGTCTCCTGACCAGGGCCCTTCGGGGAACAGGGTCCTATGTAGGATGCAGTCTCCTGACCAGGGCTCTTTGGGGAACAGGGTCCCATATAGGATGCAGTCTCCTGACCAGGGCCCATAGGGGAACAGGGTCCCATAAAGGATGCAGTCTCCTGACCAGGGCCCTTAGGGGAACAGGGTCCCATATAGGATGCAGTCTCCTGACCAGGGCCCTTCGGGGAACAGGGTCCCATATAGGATGCAGTCTCCTGACCAGGGCCCAAAGGGGAACAGGGTCCAATATAGGAAGCAGTCTCCTGGCCAGGGCCCTTCGGGGAACAGGGTCCCATATAGGATGCAGTCTCCTGACCAGGGCCCTTCGGGGAACAGGGTCCCATATAGGAAGCAGTCTCCTGACCAGGGCCCTTCGGGGAACAGTGTCCCATATAGGATGCAGTCTCCTGACCAGGGCCCTTCGGGGAACAGGGTCCCATATAGGATGCAGTCTCCTGACCAGGGCCCAAAGGGGAACAGGGTCCCAAAGGGGAACAGGGTCCCATATAGGAAGCAGTCTCCTGACCAGGGCCCAAAGGGGAACAGGGTCCCATATAGGATGCAGTCTCCTGACCAGGGCCCTTCGGGGAACAGGGTCCCATATAGAACACAGTCCATGATTCCAGAATGTATATCCATCATTGTTATTTTATGTCCACATTACAATGTATGTTACCTGTGTGTCCAGATGGTACAATACGACCCAAGACCCCATGTGAGATTGCTAGAGATGCAGTGCCACATGACCTAGTTGGAGCCTACATCCCCACGTGTGACGCCAATGGACGATACACCCTGGAGCAATGTTGGGGCTCTACAGGTTAAAACACACACACACACACACACACACACACACACACACACACACACACACACACACACACACACACACACACACACACACACACACACAAACTATAAATGCTCCAATTGAGTTGAACATGACAATTCAATATGTTACAGTAAAATGTGTAAATATTATTTATATTAACAGGTTATTAACATGTCTTTCTGGTAGGTTACTGTTGGTGTGTGACCAGTTCTGGACAGAAGATCCCGGGTACTGAGACTCCACCAGGCACTCCTAGAATCATCTGTTCCACCCAGAGTAAGTGAGGCCCTGTGGTCTCATCCAACACCATCACCACTTTAAACTCCAACACATCACTACTCTTGCTTCCTACCTTGGATCTCTTTATGCTTTCTTTACAAGATGCTAAACTGATTTCTGTATCATGATCTCTCTTCCTCCTGTGTCATTATCTCTCTTCTTCCTGTGTCATTATCTCTCTTCTTCCTGTGTCATTATCTCTATTCTTCCTGTGTCATTATCTCTCTTCTTCCTGTGTCATTATCTCTCTTCTTCCTGTGTCATTATCTCTCTTCTTCCTGTGCCATTATCTCTCTTCTTCCTGTGCCATTATCTCTTCTTCCTGTGTCATGATCTCTCTTCTTTCTGTGTCATGATCTCTCTTCTTCCTGTGTTTTTCCACTTCCGACCATTCAGGTCATTAACCCTCATCCTCCCGCTACATACCATAAGAACTGACAGCTATATTGTTCTCAATCCTGCACAGCTGTTGCTTCACCAACTCATTCTTAATTTCCTGAATTTTTTCTGAACTACTCGCCGCCATTTCGTACCTCCAACTCTCCGTGCGGGGTTCCAGGGGGAGGGTTCTGACTGGACGGGTCCTTAAAAAGGAGAGGAGGGAGAATTTAACTCACAGGCAGGACAGAGAGAGACCCAGTGAAGAGCTTTGAAGAACTCTGAAGGAGTGAAGCAACAACTGAAGATTTCAGAAATGTACATCTGAAATGACTTCCTATTCCGTATAGGGCCCTTCTCCTGATCAGGGCCCTTCTCCTGATCAGGGCACTTCTCCTGACCAGGGCACTTCTCCTGACCAGGGCACATCTCCTGACCAGGGCCCTTCTCCTGATCAGGGCCCTTCTCCTGACCAGGGCCCTTCTCCTGACCAGGGCCCTTCAGGGAACAGGGTCCCATATAGGATGCAGTCTACTGACCAGGGCCCTTCAGGGAACAGGGTCCCATATAGGATGCAGTCTCCTGACCAGGGCCCTTCGGGGAACAGGGTCCCATATAGGATGCAGTCTCATGACCAGGGCCCTTTGGGAACAGGGTCCCATATAGGATGCAGTCTCCTGATCAGGGCCCTTCAGGGAACAGGGTCCCATATAGGATGCAGTCTCCTGACCAGGGCCCTTCGGGGAACAGGGGCCCATATAGGATGCAGTCTCCTGACCAGGGCCCTTCGGGGAACAGGGTCCCATATAGGATGCAGTCGCTTGACCAGGGCCCTTCAGGGAACAGGGTCCCATATAGGATGCAGTCTCCTGACCAGGGCCAATAGGGGAACAGGGTCCCATATATGATGCAGTCTCCTGACCAGGGCCCTTCGGGGAACATGGTCCCATATAGGATGCAGTCTCCTGACCAGGGCCCAAAGGGGAACAGGGTCCCATAGGGGATCAGGGTCCCATAGGGGAACAGGGTCCCATATAGGATGTAGTCTCCTGACCAGGGCCAATAGGGGAACAGGGTCCCATATAGGCATATAGGATGCAGTCTCCTGACCAGGGCCCTTCGGGGAACAGGGTCCCATATAGGCATATAGGGTGCAGTCTCCTGACCAGGGCCCAAAAGGGAACAGGGTCCCATATAGGATGCAGTCTCGTGACCAGGGCCCTTCGGGGAACAGGGTCCCATAGAGGATGCAGTCTCCTGACCAGGGCCCTTCGGGGAACAGGGTCCCTTATAGGATGCAGTCTCCTGACCAGGGCCCTTCAGGGAACAGGGTCCAGTATAGGATGCAGTCTCCTGACCAGGGCCCTTCGGGGAACAGGGTCCCATATAGGATGCAGTCTCCTGACCAGGGCCCAAAGGGGAACAGGGTCCCATATAGGATGCAGTCTCCTGACCAGGGCCCTTCGGGGAACAGGGTCCCATATAGAACACAGTCCATGATTCCAGAATGTATATCCATCATTGTTATTTTATGTCCACATTACAATGTATGTTACCTGTGTGTCCAGATGATGCGATACGACCCAAGACCCCATGTGAGATTGCTAGAGATGCCGTGCCACATGGCATAGTTGGAGCCTACATCCCCACGTGTGACGCTGCTGGACAATACACCCCTGAGCAATGTTGGGGCTCTACAGGTTAAAAAACACACACACACACACACACACACACACACTATAAATGCTCCAATTGAGTGGAACATGACAATTCAAGATGTTACAGTAAAATGTGTAAATATTATTTATATTTAACAGGTTATTAACATGTCTTTCTGGTAGGTTACTGTTGGTGTGTGACCAGTACTGGACAGAAGATCCCGGGTACTGAGTCTCCACCAGGCACTCCTCCAATCAGATGTTCCACCCAGAGTAAGTGAGGCCCTGTGGTCTCATCCAACACCATCACCCATAGGGCCCATAGGGGAACAGGGCCCATAGGGGAACAGGGCCCATAGGGGAACAGGGGCCCAGTAGGGGAACAGGGGCCCAGTAGGGGAATAGGGGCCCAGTAGGGGAACAGGGGCCCAGTAGGGGAACAGGGGCCCAATAGGGGAACAGGGGCCCCTAGGGGAACAGGGGCCCACAGGGGAACAGGGGCCCATAGGGGACTCAACCCAAGATTCCAGATCCAGCCAGAGCTTCCAGGATGCTTGTCCAGCAATGTATGTTCTACTATGTAATGTCATCGTTACAAATAATGTTATCTGTGTGTTTAGATGGTATGATACGACCCAAGACACCCTGTGAGATTGATAGAGAAAATGCTTTGAAAAACGTCAGGCCTGGAGTCTACGTCCCCACGTGTGACAACGATGGACAATACACCCCTGAGCAATGTTCAGGCTCTACAGGTTACCACACACACCATAAATGCTCCAATTCAGTTTAACTTGACAATTCAATGTGTTACAGTAAAATGTGTAAATATTATATATTTAACAGGTTATTAACATGTCTTTCTGGTAGGTTACTGTTGGTGTGTGACCAGTTCTGGACAGAAGATCCCGGGTACTGAGACTAAACCAGGCACTCCTAGATTCAACTGTTCCACCCTGAGTAAGTGAGGCCCTGTGGTCTCATCCAACACCATCACCACTTTAAACTCCAACACATCACTACTCTTGCTTCCTACCTTGGATCTCTTTATGCTTTCTTTAAAAGATGCTAAACTGATTTCTGTATCATGATCTCTCTTCTTCCTGTGTCAATATCTCTCTTCTTTCTGTGTCATGATCTCTCTTCTTCCTGTGTTTTTCCACTTCCGACCATTCAGGTCATTAACCCTCATCCTCCCGCTACATACCATAAGAACTGACAGCTATATTGTTCTCAATCCTGAACAGCTGTTGCTTCACCAACTCATTCTTAATTTCCTGAATTTTTCATTTCGTACCTCCAACTCTCCGGGCGGGGTTCCAGGGGGAGGGTTCTGACTGGACGGGTCCTTAAAACCTCTTACTTCTACCCCTTCCTTTTTCGAAAATTCTGTTAAAAATCGCGCAACTTTTCAGCGTCCTGCTACTCATGCCAGGAATATAGTATATGCATATGATTAGTATGTGTGGATAGAAAACACTCTGAAGTTTATAAAACTGGTTAAATCACGGCTGTGACTATAACAGATCGTGTGTTTCATTGAAAAACGCAAGAAAAACTGCTCTCTGAAAGCTAAAAAAAATTTCCATAAGTCACTTCCACCAGTTATTAAAAGAGAACAGAATTTAATGGCGACCTGCCTGCAATTCATACAAATTCCGCACGATGGCGCCATTGTCCTAATTTTCAATTGAATTAATTGTTGGAAAATCCTTCTATCTGACCTCCATTTTCCCAGTCTTCACCCGGATGCAGTTGAGGGAGATATCAGATGGCATTGTTTTTGCAAGTGAAGACCTATTGAAAAGACATCGCCCTGTAATCATTTTGATAGATTATAAACGTTTACTAATACCTAAAGTTGGATTACAAAAGGATTTCGAAGTGTTTTGTGAAAGTTTATCGTCTACTTTTTTAATTTTAAAAAATTACGCAGCGTTTAAAAACGATGATTTTTTCTGAATGACACAGATCCCATACTAAGCTATTTTGGGTATATATGGACCGATTTAAACGAAAAAAAGACCCAATAGTGATGTTTATGGGGCATATAGGAGTGCCAAGAAAGAAGCTTGTCAAAGGTAATGAATGTTTTATATTTTATTTCTGCGTTTTGGGTAGCGCCGGCTACCGCAAAATCTGTTGTTTACGTGTCGAGCTGGCATTTTGGGGGGTGCATGCTATCAGATAATAGCTTCTCATGCTTTCGCCGAAAAGCATTTTAAAAATCTGACTTGCTGGCTAGGTTCACAACGAGTGTAGCTTTAATTCAATACCCTGCTTGTGAATTTTGATCAAAGATTGAGTTGTAACGAGTACATTTAGCATTTAGCGTAGCGCATTTGAATTTCCAGGGGCATACTTGAGACGTCTGCGTCTCAAGTATGGTCAAGAAGTTAAAAAGGAGAGGAGGGAGAATTTAACTCACAGGCAGGACAGAGAGAGACCCAGTGAAGAGCTTTGAAGATCTCTGAAGGAGTGAAGCAACAACTGAAGATTTCATAAATGTACATCTGAAATGACTTCCTATTCCGTATAGGGCCCTTCTCCTGATCAGGGCCCTTCTCCTGACCAGGGCCCTTCTCCTGACCAGGGCCCTTCAGGGAACAGGGTCCCATATAGGATGCAGTCTCCTGACCAGGGCCCTTCGGGTAACAGGGTCCCATATAGGATGCAGTCTCCTGACCAGGGCCCTTTGGGAACAGGGTCCCATATAGGATGCAGTCTCCTGATCAGGGCCCTTCAGGGAACAGGGTCCCATATAGGATGCAGTCTCCTGACCAGGGCCCTTCGGGGAACAGGGGCCCATATAGGATGTAGTCTCCTGACCAGGGCCCTTCGGGGAACAGGGTCCCATATAGGATGCAGTCGCTTGACCAGGGCCCTTCAGGGAACAGGGTCCCATATAGGATGCAGTCTCCTGACCAGGGCCAATAGGGGAACAGGGTCCCATATAGGATGCAGTCTCCTGACCAGGGCCCTTCGGGGAACATGGTCCCATATAGGATGCAGTCTCCTGACCAGGGCCCAAAGGGGAACAGGGTCCCATAGGGGATCAGGGTCCCATAGGGGAACAGGGTCCCATATAGGATGTAGTCTCCTGACCAGGGCCAATAGGGGAACAGGGTCCCATATAGGCATATAGGATGCAGTCTCCTGACCAGGGCCCTTCGGGGAACAGGGTCCCATATAGGCATATAGGATGCAGTCTCCTGACCAGGGCCCAAAAGGGAACAGGGTCCCATATAGGATGCAGTCTCGTGACCAGGGCCCTTCGGGGAACAGGGTCCCATATAGGATGCAGTCTCCTGACCAGGGCCCTTCGGGGAACAGGGTCCCATATAGGATGCAGTCTCCTGACCAGGGCCCAAAGGGGAACAGGGTCCCATAGGGGATTCAGTCTCCTGACCATTGCCAATAGGGGAACAGGGTCCCTTATAGGATGCAGTCTCCTGACCAGGGCCCTTCGGGGAACAGGGTCCCTTATAGGATGCAGTCTCCTGACCAGGGCCCTTCAGGGAACAGGGTCCAGTATAGGATGCAGTCTCCTGACCAGGGCCCTTCGGGGAACAGGGTCCCATATAGGATGCAGTCTCCTGACCAGGGCCCAAAGGGGAACAGGGTCCCATATAGGATGCAGTCTCCTGACCAGGGCCCTTCGGGGAACAGGGTCCCATATAGAACACAGTCCATGATTCCAGAATGTATATCCATCATTGTTATTTTATGTCCACATTACAATGTATGTTACCTGTGTGTCCAGATGATGCGATACGACCCAAGACCCCATGTGAGATTGCTAGAGATGCCGTGCCACATGGCATAGTTGGAGCCTACATCCCCACGTGTGACGCTGCTGGACAATACACCCCTGAGCAATGTTGGGGCTCTACAGGTTAAAAAACACACACACACACACACACACACACACACACACACACACTAGAAATGCTCCAATTGAGTTGAACGTGACAATTCAATATGTTACAGTAAAATGTGTAAATATTATATATTTAACAGGTTATTAACATGTCTTTCTGGTAGGTTACTGTTGGTGTGTGACCAGTTCTGGACAGAAGATCCCGGGTACTGAGTCTCCACCAGGCACTCCTCCAATCAGATGTTCCACCCAGAGTAAGTGAGGCCCTGTGGTCTCATCCAACACCATCACCCATAGGGCCCATAGGGGAACAGGGTCCCATAGGGGAACAGGGCCCATAGGGGAACAGGGCCCATAGGGGAACAGGGCCCCATAGGGGAACAGGGCCCAATAGGGGAACAGGGGCCCAATAGGGGAACAGGGGCCCAGTAGGGGAACAGGGGCCCAATAGGGGAACAGGGGCCCCTAGGGGAACAGGGGCCCCTAGGAGAAAAGGGGCCCACAGGGGAACATGGGCCCATAGGGGACTCAACCCAAGATTCCAGATCCAGCCAGAGCTTCCAGGATGTTTGTCCAGCAATGTATGTTCTACTATGTAATGTCATCGTTACAAATAATGTTATCTGTGTGTTTAGATGGTATGATACGACCCAAGACCCCCTGTGAGATTGATAGAGAAAATGCTTTGAAAAACGTCAGGCCTGGAGTCTACGTCCCCACGTGTGACAACACTGGACGATACACCCCTGAGCAATGTTGGAGCTCTACAGGTTAAAAAACGCACACACACACACACACACACACCATAAATGCTCCAATTCAGTTGAACGTGACAATTCAGTATGTTACAGTAAAATGTGTAAATATTATATATTTAACAGGTTATTAACATGTCTTTCTGGTAGGTTACTGTTGGTGTGTGACCAGTTCTGGACAGAAGATCCCGGGTACTGAGACTCCACCAGTCACTCCTAGAATCATCTGTTCCACCCAGAGTAAGTGAGGCCCTGTGGTCTCATCCAACACCATCACCACTTTAAACTCCAACACATCACTACTCTTGCTTCCTACCTTGGATCTCTTTATGCTTTCTTTACAAGATGCTAAACTGATTTCTGTATCATGATCTCTCTTCTTCCTGTGTCATGATCTCTCTTCTTCCTGTGTCATTATCTCTCTTCTTCCTGTGTCATTATCTCTCTTCTTCCTGTGTCATTATCTCTCTTCTTCCTGTGTCATTATCTCTTCTTCCTGTGTCATTATCTCTCTTCTTTCTGTGTCATGATCTCTCTTCTTCCTGTGTCATTATCTCTCTTCTTCCTGTGTCAAGATCTCTCTTCTTCCTGTGTCATTATCTCTCTTCTTTCTGTGTCATGATCTCTCTTCTTCCTGTGTCAGTATCTCTCTTCTTTCTGTGTCATGATCTCTCTTCTTCCTGTGTTTTTCCACTTCCGACCATTCAGGTCATTAACCCTCATCCTCCCGCTACATACCATAAGAACTGACAGCTATATTGTTCTCAATCCTGAACAGCTGTTGCTTCACCAACTCATTCTTAATTTCCTGAATTTTTTCTGAACTACTCGCCGCCATTTCGTACCTCCAACTCTCCGTGCGGGGTTCCAGGGGGAGGGTTCTGACTGGACGGGTCCTTAAAAAGGAGAGGAGGGAGAATTTAACTCACAGGCAGGAGAGAGAGAGAGAGACCCAGTGAAGACCTTTGAAGATCTCTGAAGGAGTGAAGCAACAACTGAAGATTTCAGAAATGTACATCTGAAATGACTTCCTATTCCGTATAGGGCCCTTCTCCTGATCAGGGCCCTTCTCCTGACCAGGGCCCTTCTCCTGACCAGGGCCCTTCTCCTGACCAGGGCCCTTCGGGGAACAGGGTCCCTTATAGGATGCAGTCTCCTGACCAGGGCCAATAGGGGAACAGTGTCCCATATAGGATGCAGTCTCCTGACAAGGGCCCATAGGGGAACAGGGTCCCATATAGGATGCAGTCTCCTGACCAGGGCCCAAAGGGGAACAGGGTCCAATATAGGATGAAGTCTCCTGACCAGGGCCAATAGGGGAACAGTGTCCCATATAGGATGCAGTCTCCTGACCAGGGCCCAAAAGGGAACAGGGTCCCATTTAGGATGCAGTCTCCTGACCAGGGCCCAAAGGGGAACAGGGTCCCATATAGGATGCAGTCTCCTGACCAGGGCCCAAAGGGGAACAGGGTCCCATATAGGATGCAGTCTCCTGACCAGGGCCCTTCGGGGAACAGGGTCCCATATAGGATGCAGTCTCGTGACCAGGGCCCAAATGGGAACAGGGTCCCATATAGGATGCAGTCTCCTGACCAGGGCCCAAAGGGGAACAGGGTCCCATATAGGATGCAGTCTCCTGACCAGGGCCCTTCGGGGAACAGGGTCCCATATAGGATGCAGTCTCCTGACCAGGGCCCAAAGGGGAACAGGGTCCCATATAGGATGCAGTCTCCTGACCAGGGCCCAAAGGGGAACAGGGTCCCATATAGGATGCAGTCCATGATTCCAGAATGTATATCCATCATTGTTATGTTATGTCCACATTACAATGTATGTTACCTGTGTGTCCAGATGATGTGATTCGACCCATGACCCCATGTGAGATTGCTAGAGATGCCGTGCCACATGACCTAGTTGGAGCCTACATCCCAACGTGTGACGCCAATGGACCATACACCCCTGAGCAATGTTGGGGCTCTACAGGTTAAAACACACACACACACACACACACACACACACACACACACTATAAATGCTCCAATTGAGTTGAACGTGACAATTCAATATGTTACAGTAAAATGTGTAAATATTATATATTTAACAGGTTATTAACATGTCTTTCTGGTAGGTTACTGTTGGTGTGTGACCAGTTCTGGACAGAAGATCCCGGGTACTGAGACTCCACCAGGCACTGCTATCAACTGTTCCACCAAGGTGTAAATGAGGCCCTGTGGTCTCATCCAACACCATCCCCACTTTAAACTCCAACACATCACTACTCTTGCTTCCTACCTTGGACCTCTTTATGCTTTCTTTACAAGATGCTAAACTGATTTCTGTATCATGATCTCTCTTCTTCCTGTCTTTCTGTATCACGATCTCTCTTCTTCCTGTGTCCCTCTGTCATGACATCTCTTCATCTCTTCTAATTTAATTATAATTATGGCGGCTTTGGTCCTCCAAAGAGATCGACATGTCACTCCAATATATACAGGAGTTCAGCAGAGTCCACAATCAGAACCATGCTACTCTGAGTCTGAAGAATTGTTCCAGACCACAGAGGGATGAAAGACCCCTTGACTGAGTCTACATCGTCACATTTCACTAAATCATTCCATTGTTTGCTTCATGCATTATATCATCCTGTAAAATAAAGGACATGCTCTTCATCTTTACATGAGTAAATGTTGTATTAGAACTTGTAGGATGAAAGATGATTCGTATTCCCTGGTTTTGTTACATGTTGATGCCATCTGATCTTTCAGGGACAGACTGATCTATTAGTGGTTAGGGTACTTCACATTTATACCAATATTTGGAGGCAGGGAGGAAACTTGCCTGAACATGGTCAGTACAGTATTAGCTAGAATGTGTGGGTGATTCACATCATTGCCCTCTGTGAACAGGACATCCAAGAAGTTAAATTAATAACTTTAGTGGGGTAAGTAAATGTTCAGCCTATAATTTGCTAACTAGATCATTTTATAACTAAAACACACCACATGACAAAGTATGTGGTCACCTGCTCGTTAAACATCTCATTCCAAAATCATGGAGTTGGTCCCCCCTTTTGTTATAACTACCTCAAGTCTTCTGGGAAGGCCTTGCACTAGATGTCAGAACATTGCTGTGGGGGACGTGCTTCCATTCAGCCACAACAGCATTAATGAGGTCGGGCACTGATTTTAGGCGATTAGGCCTGAATCGTAGTTGGCGTTCCGATTCATCCCAAAATAATTTGATGGGGTTGAGGTCAGGGCTCTGTGCAGGCCAGTCAAGTTCTTCCACACCAATCTCAAAAAACAATTTATGTATAAACCTGCACGGGGGGATTGTCATGCTGAAACAGGAAAGGGCCTTCCACAAACTCAAAGTTGGAAGCACAGAATCGTCTACAATGTCATTGTATGCAGTAGCGTTAAGATTTGCCTTCACTGGAATTAAGGGGCCCGAACCATGAACAACGGCACCAGACCATTATTCCTCCTCCACCAAACTTTATTTGGCACTATGCATTCGGGCAGGTCGCATTTCTCCAAACAGATGTCAAAGAAAAGCTCTCACGCACACACACACACAGCAAGGATGGAGTGACACAGTGCGGTGCTTTAAAGACACACAGAGCCGGCAATGGCATTACCATAATCTCTAGGCTGTGCCGAGTTCAACGAGATGCCCTGCTAGACCGTAGCTCGCTCGGTCTGAGCGCAGCGACCGTGAAAAAAAGTAGAGAGAGAACCGTTAGTGTTAGAAGCACAATTGACGATCTGTGCAAGCCTAACCTTGACCATGTGGCATTAACCCTTAATGAAAACATTTTTTTTTTAATCTCACAGTTTACATTGACATCTCTCCCCATAGGAATACATTGCCTTTTCTTCTAAATTCAATCTGAAGCCTATGTGGGTTATGAATGCCTTATGAACCTGTCTTCGATGAAAATCCATCAGGCCACTATGAGGTCTCCTTGTGTTGATTCTAAGCTTCCTGAAGCAACCGGAAGTGGTTAAAATCACCCTAAAAGTTTTGCCATACCCAACCTGCAGTTTGCGAGAAATATTACAAACCTGGATTCTGTAAAAGCCTACCCCAATGAGGATATGGGTTTACTTTTAGCTTCCTGTGCCATAATTGCGGTCAAAGGGGCTGTTTCGAACGTTAAAAAAGTCTGATCTTTCCAAAACTTCAAATGTCTGAATATGCAACCATCATGAACTGTAAATCAGTCATTCATCCCATCAGATTTCCAAGAAAAACTCACACACACACACACACACACACACACACACAGCAAGGATGGAGTGACACAGTGTGGGGCTCAGAGACACAGAGCCTGCAATAGTTACCAAACTATCAAAGAACAGTCACACCTAGAGCTCTGAAAATTTAGAAACCTGTTATTAAAGAGCTCAAGTTGATAGTGCACGGTGAGTTGTGGCTCTAGAACGTTCTCAGATTGAGAAACAGCCTCGTGCATTTGCAATAACTTTAATTCATTTTCACCATTACGAAAATGACGACATTTAGAAAAGTCCCAGAGCCACAAGACTAGGTGCATTAAAACCGCATCGGCACATAAAGACGGACCACAACGTTTGTGTCCGATAGCTCATTCAGGGACCCGTAGCAACTCCCGGAAAATGTGGATTATCAGCACCAATTAAGGTCGCGGCTCGGGCTCCAAATTACCTATTGAGCTGAAACTTGGGATTTGAGGTCGCCTCAGCTAGGCCTACACATAATGTCAGTTACAGTTTTGGAAACTTTAGAGTGTTTTCTAACCTAAACTGTCAATTATATGCATATTCTAGCATCTTGTCCTGACAAAATATCCTGTTTACTACGGAAACGTTATTTTTCCAAAAATGAAAATACTGCCCCCTAGTCACAAAAGGTTAAACCATAATAAAGCATATAACACGTAGTTACTATGTTTCTGCGGGTCCAGTTCTGACATTATGTGTAGGCCTAGCTGAGGCGACCTCAAATCCCAAGTTTCAGCTCAATAGGTAATTTGGAGCCCGAGCCGCTAAATGTCGTCATTTTCGTAATGGTGAAAATGAATTGAAGTTATTGCAAATGCACGAGGCTGTTTCTCAATCTGAGAACGTTCTAGAGCCACAACTCACCGTGCACTATCAACTTGAGCTCTATAACAGGTTTCTACATTTTCAGAGCTCTAGGTGTGACTGTTCTTTGATAGTTTGGTAACTATTGCAGGCTCTGTGTCTCTGAGCCCCACACTGTGTCACTCCATCCTTGCTGTGTGTGTGTGTGTGTGTGTGTGTGTGAGTTTTTCTTGGAAATCTGATGGGATGAATGACTGATTTACAGTTCATGATGGTTGCATAATCAGACATTTGAAGTTTTGGAAAGATCAGACTTTTTTAACGTTCAAAACAGCCCCTTTGACCCCAATTATGGTACAGGAAGCTAAAAGTCAACCCATATCCTCATTGGGGTAGGCTTTTACAGAATCCAGGTTTGTAATATTTCTCGCAAACTGCAGGTTGGGTATGGCAAAACTTTTAGGGTGATTTTAACCACTTCCGGTTGCTTCAGGAAGCTTAGAATCAACACAAGGAGACCTCATAGTGGCCTGATGGATTTTCATCGAAGACAGGTTCATAAGGCATTCATAACCCACATAGGCTTCAGGTTGACTTTAGAAGAAAAGGCAATGTATTCCTATGGGGAGAGATGTCAATGTAAACTGTGAGATTAAAAAAAATAATGTTTTCACTGTTAAGGGTTAATGCCACATGGTCAAGGTTAGGCTTGCACAGATCGTCAATTGTGCTTCTAACACTAACGGTTCTCTCTCTACTTTTTTTCACGGTCGCTGCGCTCAGACCGAGCGAGCTACGGTCTAGCAGGGCATCTCATTGAACTTGGCACAGCCTAGAGATTATGGTAATGCCGGCTCTGTGTGTCTTTAAAGCACCGCACTGTGTCACTCCATCCTTGCTGTGTGTGTGTGTGCGTGAGAGCTTTTCTTTGACATCTGTTTGGAGAAATGCGACCTGCCCGAATGCATAGTGCCAAATAAAGTTTGGTGGAGGAGGAATAATGGTCTGGTGCCGTTGTTCATGGTTCGGGCCCCTTAATTCCAGTGAAGGCAAATCTTAACGCTACTGCATACAATGACATTGTAGACGATTCTGTGCTTCCAACTTTGAGTTTGTGGAAGGCCCTTTCCTGTTTCAGCATGACAATCCCCCCCGTGCAGGTTTATACATAAAATGTTTTTTGAGATTGGTGTGGAAGAACTTGACTCCCGGAAAATGTGGATTATCAGCACCAATTAAGGTCGCGGCTCGGGCTCCAAATTACCTATTGAGCTGAAACTTGGGATTTGAGGTCGCCTCAGCTAGGCCTACACATAATGTCAGTTACAGTTTTGGAAACTTTAGAGTGTTTTCTAACCTAAACTGTCAATTATATGCATATTCTAGCATCTTGTCCTGACAAAATATCCTGTTTACTACGGAAACGTTATTTTTCCAAAAATGAAAATACTGCCCCCTAGTCACAAAAGGTTAAACCATAATAAAGCATATAACACGTAGTTACTATCTTTCTGCGGGTCCAGTTCTGACATTATGTGTAGGCCTAGCTGAGGCGACCTCAAATCCCAAGTTTCAGCTCAATAGGTAATTTGGAGCCCGAGCCGCGACCTTAATTGGTGCTGATAATCCACATTTTCCGGGAGTTGCTACGGGGTCCCTGAATGAGCTATCGGACACAAACGTTGGGGTCCGTCTTTATGTGCCGATGCGGTTTTAATGCACCTAGTCTAGTGGCTCTGGGACTTTTCTAAATGTCGTCATTTTCGTAATGGTGAAAATGAATTGAAGTTATTGCAAATGCACGAGGCTGTTTCTCAATCTGAGAACGTTCTAGAGCCACAACTCACCGTGCACTATCAACTTGAGCTCTATAACAGGTTTCTACATTTTCAGAGCTCTAGGTGTGACTGTTCTTTGATAGTTTGGTAACTATTGCAGGCTCTGTGTCTCTGAGCCCCACACTGTGTCACTCCATCCTTGCTGTGTGTGTGTGTGTGTGTGTGTGTGTGAGTTTTTCTTGGAAATCTGATGGGATGAATGACTGATTTACAGTTCATGATGGTTGCATAATCAGACATTTGAAGTTTTGGAAAGATCAGACTTTTTTAACGTTCAAAACAGCCCCTTTGACCCCAATTATGGTACAGGAAGCTAAAAGTCAACCCATATCCTCATTGGGGTAGGCTTTTACAGAATCCAGGTTTGTAATATTTCTCGCAAACTGCAGGTTGGGTATGGCAAAACTTTTAGGGTGATTTTAACCACTTCCGGTTGCTTCAGGAAGCTTAGAATCAACACAAGGAGACCTCATAGTGGCCTGATGGATTTTCATCGAAGACAGGTTCATAAGGCATTCATAACCCACATAGGCTTCAGGTTGACTTTAGAAGAAAAGGCAATGTATTCCTATGGGGAGAGATGTCAATGTAAACTGTGAGATTAAAAAAAATAATGTTTTCACTGTTAAGGGTTAATGCCACATGGTCAAGGTTAGGCTTGCACAGATCGTCAATTGTGCTTCTAACACTAACGGTTCTCTCTCTACTTTTTTTCACGGTCGCTGCGCTCAGACCGAGCGAGCTACGGTCTAGCAGGGCATCTCATTGAACTTGGCACAGCCTAGAGATTATGGTAATGCCGGCTCTGTGTGTCTTTAAAGCACCGCACTGTGTCACTCCATCCTTGCTGTGTGTGTGTGTGCGTGAGAGCTTTTCTTTGACATCTGTTTGGAGAAATGCGACCTGCCCGAATGCATAGTGCCAAATAAAGTTTGGTGGAGGAGGAATAATGGTCTGGTGCCGTTGTTCATGGTTCGGGCCCCTTAATTCCAGTGAAGGCAAATCTTAACGCTACTGCATACAATGACATTGTAGACGATTCTGTGCTTCCAACTTTGAGTTTGTGGAAGGCCCTTTCATGTTTCAGCATGACAATCCCCCCCGTGCAGGTTTATACATAAAATGTTTTTTGAGATTGGTGTGGAAGAACTTGACTCCCGGAAAATGTGGATTATCAGCACCAATTAAGGTCGCGGCTCGGGCTCCAAATTACCTATTGAGCTGAAACTTGGGATTTGAGGTCGCCTCAGCTAGGCCTACACATAATGTCAGTTACAGTTTTGGAAACTTTAGAGTGTTTTCTAACCTAAACTGTCAATTATATGCATATTCTAGCATCTTGTCCTGACAAAATATCCTGTTTACTACGGAAACGTTATTTTTCCAAAAATGAAAATACTGCCCCCTAGTCACAAAAGGTTAAACCATAATAAAGCATATAACACGTAGTTACTATCTTTCTGCGGGTCCAGTTCTGACATTATGTGTAGGCCTAGCTGAGGCGACCTCAAATCCCAAGTTTCAGCTCAATAGGTAATTTGGAGCCCGAGCCGCGACCTTAATTGGTGCTGATAATCCACATTTTCCGGGAGTTGCTACGGGGTCCCTGAATGAGCTATCGGACACAAACGTTGGGGTCCGTCTTTATGTGCCGATGCGGTTTTAATGCACCTAGTCTAGTGGCTCTGGGACTTTTCTAAATGTCGTCATTTTCGTAATGGTGAAAATGAATTGAAGTTATTGCAAATGCACGAGGCTGTTTCTCAATCTGAGAACGTTCTAGAGCCACAACTCACCGTGCACTATCAACTTGAGCTCTATAACAGGTTTCTACATTTTCAGAGCTCTAGGTGTGACTGTTCTTTGATAGTTTGGTAACTATTGCAGGCTCTGTGTCTCTGAGCCCCACACTGTGTCACTCCATCCTTGCTGTGTGTGTGTGTGTGTGTGTGTGTGTGTGTGAGTTTTTCTTCGAAATCTGATGGGATGAATGACTGATTTACAGTTCATGATGGTTGCATATTCAGACATTTGAAGTTTTGGAAAGATCAGACTTTTTTAACGTTCAAAACAGCCCCTTTGACCCCAATTATGGCACAGGAAGCTAAAAGTAAACCCATATCCTCATTGGGGTAGGCTTTTACAGAATCCAGGTTTGTAATATTTCTCGCAAACTGCAGGTTGGGTATGGCAAAACTTTTAGGGTGATTTTAACCACTTCCGGTTGCTTCAGGAAGCTTAGAATCAACACAAGGAGACCTCATAGTGGCCTGATGGATAGCATGGTAGCATGGTTCTGATTCTGGACTCTGCTGAAATCCTGTATATATTGGAATGACATTTGGATGTCTTTTGGGGACCACAGCCGCCATAATTATAATTAAATTAGAAGAGATGAAGAGATGTCATGACAGAGGGACACAGGAAGAAGAGAGATCGTGATACAGAAAGACAGGAAGAAGAGAGATCATGATACAGAAATCAGTTTAGCATCTTGTAAAGAAAGCATAAAGAGGTCTAAGGTAGGAAGCAAGAGTAGTGATGTGTTGGAGTTTAAAGTGGTGATGGTGTTGGATGAGACCACAGGGCCTCATTTACACCTTGGTGGAACAGTTGATAGCAGTGCCTGGTGGGGTCTCAGTCCCCTGGATCTTCTGTCCAGAACTGGTCACACACCAACAGTAACCTACCAGAAAGACATGTTAATAACCTGTTAAATATATAATATTTACACATTTTACTGTAACATATTGAATTGTCACGTTCAACTCAATTGGAGCATTTATAGTGTGTGTGTGTGTGTGTGTGTGTGTGTGTGGTGTGTGTGTGTGTGTGTGTTTTAACCTGTAGAGCCCCAACATTGCTCAGGGGTGTATCGTCCAGCAGCGTCACACGTGGGGATGTAGGCTCCAACTATGCCATGTGGCACGGCATCTCTAGCAATCTCACATGGGGTCTTGGGTCGTATCGCATCATCTGGACACACAGGTAACATACATTGTAATGTGGACATAAAATAACAATGATGGATATACATTCTGGAATCATGGACTGTGTTCTATATGGGACCCTGTTCCCCGAAGGGCCCTGGTCAGGAGACTGCATCCTATAAGGGACCCTTTTCCCCGAAGGGCCCTGGTCAGGAGACTGCATCCTATAAGGGACCCTGTTCCCCTATTGGCCCTGGTCAGGAGACTGCATCCTATAAGGGACACTGTTCCCCTTTGGGACCCTGTTCCCCTTTGGGCCCTGGTCAGGAGACTGCATCCTATATGGGACCCTGTTCCCCCTATGGGCCCTGGTCAGGAGACTGCATCCTATAAGGGACCCTGTTCCCCTATTGGCCCTGGTCAGGAGACTGCATCCTATATTGGACCCTGTTCCCCGAAGGTCCCTGGTCAGGAGACTGCATCCTATATGGGACCCTGTTCCCTGAAGGGCCCTGGTCAGGAGACTGCATCCTATATGGGACCCTGTTCCCCGAAGGGCCCTGGTCAGGAGACTGCATCCTATAAGGGACCCTGTTCCCCGAAGGGCCCTGGTCAGGAGACTGCATCCTATGTGGGACCCTGTTCCCCCGAAGGTCCCTGGTCAGGAGACTGCATCCTATATGGGACCCTGTTCCCCCGAAGGGCCCTGGTCAGGAGACTGCATCCTATTTTGGAACCTGTTCCCTTTGGGCCCTGGTCAGGAGACTGCATCCTATATGGGACCCTGTTCCCCGAAGGGCCCTGGTCAGGAGAAGGGCCCTGGTCAGGAGAAGGACCCTGGTCAGGAGAAGGGCCCTGGTCAGGAGAAGGGCCCTGGTCAGGAGAAGGGCCCTATACGGAATAGGAAGTCATTTCAGATGTACATTTCTGAAATCTTCAGTTGTTGCTTCACTCCTTCAGAGATCTTCAAAGGTCTTTACTGGGTCTCTCTCTCTCTCTCCTGCCTGTGAGTTAAATTCTCCCTCCTCTCCTTTTTAAGGACCCGTCCAGTCAGAACCCTCCCCCTGGAACCCCGCCCGGAGAGTTAGAGGTACGAAATGGCGGCGAGTAGTTCAGAAAAAATGCAGGAAATTAAGAATGAGTTGGTGAAGCAACAGCTGTGCAGGATTGAGAACAATATAGCTGTCAGTTCTGATGGTATGTAGCGGGAGGATGAGGGTTAATGACCTGAATGGTCGGAAGTGGATTAACACAGGAAGAAGAGAGATCATGACACAGGAAGAAGAGAGATCATGACACAGGAAGAAGAGAGATAATGACACAGGAAGAAGAGAGATAATGACACAGGAAGAAGAGAGATCATGATTCTGAAATCAGTGGAGCATCTTGTAAAGAAAGCATAAAGAGATCCAAGGTAGGAAGCAAGAGTAGTGATGTGTTGGAGTTTAAAGTGGTGATGGTGATGGATGAGACCACAGGGCCTCACATAGTCTGGGTGGAACAGATGATTGGAGCAGGGCCTGGTGGAGTCTCAGTACCCGCGATCTTCTGTCCAGAACTGGTCACACACCAACAGTAACCTACCAGAAAGACATGTTAATAACCTGTTAAATATATAATATTTACACATTTTACTGTAAAATATTGAATTGTCACGTTCAACTCAATTGGAGCATTTATAGTGTGTGTGTGTGTGTGTGTGTTTTAACCTGTAGAGCTCCAACATTGCTCAGGGGTGTATCGTCCAGTGGCGTCACACGTGGGGACGTAGACTCCAGGCCTGACGTTTTTCAAAGCAATTTCTCTATCAATCTCACAGGGGGTCTTGGGTCGTATCATACCATCTAAACACACAGATAACATTATTTGTAACGATGACATTACAATATGAAAAACCCCGGTGGAGCGCACTCGTCTCCTGTTGGATTTTTGAGGTGTTACAATTGGCAATTGCCATATGGCATTTGCCATATACTTTGCACGAATCAACGCCGCTTTGGGTGGTATTGGACATCGTGTATATGGTTTGTCCAATGCCAATATCTTGCCATTCTTTTTTGTACAATTCAGGGGGGTATTCCCTTACATAGTATAACATACATTGCTGGACAAACATCCTGGAAGCTCTGGCTGGATCTGGAATCTTGGGTTGAGTCCCCTATGGGCCCCTGTTCTCCTATGGGCCCCTGTTCTCCTATGGGCCCTGTTCCCCTAGGGGCCCCTGTTCCCCTAGGGGCCCCTGTTCCCCTTTTGGGCCCCTATTCCCCTATTGGGCCCCTGTTCCCCTATTGGGCCCCTGTTCCCATATTGGGCCCCTGTTCCCCTATGGGGCCCTGTTCCCCTATGGGCCCTGTTCCCCTATGGGCCCATGTTCCCCTATGGGCCCCTGTTCTCCTATGGGCCCCTGTTCTCCTATGGGCCCTGTTCCCCTAGGGGCCCCTGTTCCCCTAGGGGCCCCTGTTCCCCTTTTGGGCCCCTGTTCCCCTATTGGGCCCCTGTTCCCATATTGGGCCACTGTTCCCCTATGGGGCCCTGTTCCCCTATTGGGCCCCTGTTCCCCTATGTGCCCTGTCCAGAAGTAGGACGAAATGCAGGAAATTAAGAAAGAGTCGGTGAAGAAAAAGATGTGCTGGAATGAGAACAATATGGCTGTCAGATCTGATGGTATGAAGCGGGAGGACGAGGGTTAATGACCTGAATGGTCGGTAGTGGAAAACCACAGGAAGAAGAGAGATATTGACACAGGAAGAAGATAAATAATGGCACAGGAAGAATAGAGATAATGACACAGAAAGACAGGAAGAAGAGAGATCATGACACAGGAAGAAGAGAGATAATGACACAGGAAGAAGAGAGATCATGACACAGGATGAATAGAGATCATGACACAGGATGAGGAGAGATCATGACGCAGGAAGAAGAGAGATAATGACACAGGAAGAAGATATAATGACACAGGAAGAAGAGAGATAATGACACAAGAAGAAGAGAGATCATGACACAGGAAGAAGAGAGATAATGACACAGGAAGAAGAGAGATATTGACACAGGAAGAAGATAAATAATGGCACAGGAAGAATAGAGATAATGACACAGAAAGACAGGAAGAAGAGAGATCATGACACAGGAAGAAGAGAGATAATGACACAGGAAGAAGAGAGATCATGACACAGGATGAATAGAGATCATGACACAGGATGAATAGAGATCATGACGCAGGAAGAAGAGAGATAATGACACAGGAAGAAGATATAATGACACAGGAAGAAGAGAGATAATGACACAAGAAGAAGAGAGATCATGACACAGGAAGAAGAGAGATAATGACACAGGAAGAAGAGAGATCATGACACAGGAAGAAGAGAGATAATGACACAGGAAGAAGAGAGATCATGATACAGAAATCAGTTTAGCATCTTGTAAAGAAAGCATAAAGAGATCCAAGGTAGGAAGCAAGAGTAGTGATGTGTTGGAGTTTAAAGTGGTGATGGTGTTGGATGAGACCACAGGGCCTCACTTACTCTGGGTGGAACAGATGATTGGAGCAGGGCCTGGTGGCGTCTCAGTACCCGCGATCTTCTGTCCAGAACTGGTCACACACCAACAGTAACCTACCAGAAAGACATGTTAATAACCTGTTAAATATATAATATTTACACATTTTACTGTAACATATTGAATTGTCACGTTCAACTCAATTGGAGCATTTATAGTGTGTGTGTGTGTGTGTGTGTGTGTGTGTGTGTGTGTGTGTGTGTGTGTGTGTGTGTGTGTGTGTGTGTGTGTGTGTGTGTGTGTGTGTGTGTGTGTGTGTGTGTGTGTGTTTTAACCTGTAGAGCCCCAACATTGCTCAGGGGTGTATCGTCCAGCAGCGTCACACGTGGGGATGTAGGCTCCAACTAGGTCATGTGGCACGGCATCTCTAGCAATCTCACATGGGGTCTTGGGTCGTATCATAGTATCTGGAAACAGGTAACATTATCTGTAATGTGGACATAACATTGCAGGACAATACACAATCCTGGACATACATTCTGGAATCTTGGGGTGCGTCCCATATTGGCCATGTTCAGAAGTAGTTTATACGGAATAGGGTTCCATTTCAGATGATACCTAGGTACTTCATGGCTAAATATTCATTCTGCTACTTGTTTAAAACGCCTGTTGAGTCAAATTCCAGTTTAGTAGAAGAGCTGATGAAACTAAGACTGGAAATTTTATCAGTGTTATTGCCTGATAGTTGTTAGACAACCCAATCATACATCCAGTTGAATGATCAAACCATTCATATCAGAATACCTCAGTCCAGCATCTAGACACCAATATACATCTCTGGAACTAGAGGAGTGGCAGGTAGCCTGCGGTTAGAGAGTTGGGCCAGTCGTTCAAATCAGTGAGCTGACAAGTTGATATATCCATCTATGTGCCCTTAAGCAAGGCACAACCTTAATTTCTCCAGTGTCAATGTTGATAATGGCGGACCTCTCAGAGAGTGTTCCATGGAAAACCGATAATGAATAGAATAACATTTCCAAATAACACCTGTGTATTAACACCTACAAGTGTGTGTGCAGTAGGTGTGTTATGTTTAATTAAGATGTAGGTGTGAGTTATGTCACGCTTACCTCCTAGAGCAAAAGCCGTGCTGACAAGCAGAATGATGGTCAATATCGCCATGGTGATAGTCTCCTGTGAGAGAGAAAGAGAGATTAGTTGAGCATTTTAAAGCATCTGGAATGGCTGTGGGTACTAGAGGAGAGGTTAAGGAAGCCCACTATTAGGTACAAAACTGAAAAAACAGCCAAAGCAGCATTTTCTAAACCCAGTCCTGAGGATCCCAAGAAGAAGTATGGGCAACACGGTGCTACTAGTCTTCTGATGTAACTCAGGTATCACTTCTTCAACCACGTACAATAGATTAGCCTGGCACACAGGAATATGTATCCTTCCCAAATGGCTCCTCACTCCTTGTGTAGTGAACTAGGGCCTACAATGCACTACATAGGGAATGGGAAGCATTATAGATAGTCAGAGACTACCCATTTACTGCAAAGGTAACTAGTAGTCTACGCTCTTAAATTCAGGGGGCCACTTCACAAAAATTGTACAACTATATAGTGCACTACATTTGACCAGAGCCATATGCCAGCAGCATACCACCCTGCATACCACTGCTGGCTTGCTTCTAAAGCTAAGCAGGGTTGGGCCTGGTCAGTTCCTGGATGGGAGACCAGATGCTGCTGGAAGTGTTGGAGGGCCAGTAGGAGGAACTCTTTCCTCTGGTCTAAAAAAATATCCCATGGCACTTATTGTCAGAGTAGGGGTGTTAAACCCCCAGTGTCTTGGCTACATTCCCAATCTGACCCTCAAACAATCACCTAATAATCTCCAGTTTAAAGTTGGCTCATTCCTCTCCCCTGTAACTATTCCCCAGGTTGTTGCTGCAAATGAGAACATGTTCTCAGTCAACTTACCTGGTAAAATAACAGATAAATAAATAAACATGTTGGTAACATTTTAGATGCAAATAGTCTATTACATAATGATGCACTCTCACCTTCTGCACTCTTCCAAGGGATTCACTGGATGTCTCCCTCTCTGTTGTCTGTAAGTTATGGTCTACCTCTTCCACCTCTCCTTTTAAAGGACCTGTCACAGGTGTGACTAGTTGCCTCATTAACCCAAAGAGAGATCCCGATGTCGGGCCATTAGTTCGTTTGGTAAAGAACTTAAGTAGAACTACTTTAAGTACTACTAAAGTCGTTTTTTGGGGGGTATCTTGACTTCTGCTGTAAAATCTCATATGCATCTCAAATAGTACCTTGATGATATTTGGCCCGTGTCAAACGTAGTGCACTATATAGTTGGGCAATTTTTGTGGAGTGGCCCCCTGAATTTAAGAGCGTAGACTACTAGTTACCTTTGCAGTAAATGGTTAGTCTCTGACTGTCTAAAATGCTTCCCATTCCCTATTTAGTGTATTTTTGGCCCTTGTCAAAGGTAGTTCACTACATAAGGAATGAGGAGCCATTTGGGAAGGATACATATTCCTGTGAAGTGAACTGAGTTTTAATATTAATAATTAATACGCAGGTGTGATTTGGAAATGCGTTTCTATTCATCATCGGTTCTCCGTGGGACACCCTCTGAGAGGTCAGCCATTATCAACCTTGACACTGGTTGATAGATGGATATTTCAACTTGTCAGCTCACTGATTTGAGCTACTGGTCCAACTCTCAATCAGCAGGCTACCTGCCACTCCTCTAGTTCCAGAGAAGTATATTGGTGTCTAGATGCTGGACTCTGATATTCTGATATGAATTGTTTGATCATTCAACTGGATGTATGATTGGGTTGTCTAGCAACTATCAGGAAATAACACTGATACAATTTACCCTCACGTTTTGTCTTAGTTTCATCAGCTCTTCTACAAAACACAGAACCAGAATTGACTGCACAGGGCTTTTAAACAACTTCAATATTTAGCCAGGAAGCTCTGATTTGAACTACTGGCCCAACTCTCAAACAGCGTACAGAAATGTATATAGTCCTGAAATGTTATGTCCACATTACAATGCATGTTACCTGTGTCCAGATGCTATGATACGACCAAAGACCCCATGTGAGGATGCTAGAGATGCCGCTTTAAATGGCTCAATTGGAGCCTACATCCCCACGTGTGACGACAATGACTGATTCACGTTACATACAAATAAATACAGGAAGGAATCCAGAGATTAAACCGTTGATTTACTTACTTTATAGTTGGTGTGATTTTTCTCAACCAGTCCAATTCTGGGAACTGGAGGAAGGAGTAGGACTGTTATGGTGACTGTATTACCACCACACCGGCAGTTCCAGAACATGAAGGCAGTCAAATGCCACGTGACCATGTAGTAGTTAGGCTTCTCAAAGCTCTGATGCTGGTGATGGTCATTAGTAGCCTACCACACCTGCTAACTGCCTGGTACTCAGCACTCTATTGTCCCTCTAATCACTCTGACATCAACTCTGATTGGTGGAAATCAGAAAGATGGACGGGGGTTGTGTCATGTGCACAGGCAAGGCCTTTTTAATGCTTAGGGCTCTTGGGTCCATGATGTGGGGCATCAGCCTACTCAGTGACAACCACAGAACACAACTGAAAGAGTTTACAAAATATTAGCATCCTAACTCTGATTGCAGGACTTGGACTCTGGAATCAAATGTGTCAGTATTTCCTTTGTGTGGATTTCTCTTTATATACTAATTATGACAGCTTTGGTCCTCCATAGACATCGACATGTCACTCCAATATATACAGGAGTTCAGCAGAGTCCAGAATCAGAACCATGCTACTCTGAGTCTGAAGAATTGTTCCAGACCACAGAGGGATGAAAGACCCCTTGACTGAGTCCCTTGACAAGACCCCTTCACCCTTGACCCCTTGAATGCTCTTCATCTTTACATGAGTAAATGTTGTATTAGAACTTGTAGGATGACTTGATGGAAGATGGTACATCTCCTGGTTTGGTTACATTTGCTGCCATCTGATATTTAGGGCCAGACTATGATCTATTAATGGTTAGGGAACTTCATGTTCATGCCAATGTTTGGAGGAAGCTTGCCAGAAAATGAACATGGTCAGTACAGTATTAGCGAGCTAGAATGTATGGGTGATTCACATCAACTTTAAGGGGGTAAGTAAATGTTCAGCCCAAAATTTGCTAACCAGTTAATTTTATAACTAAAACACACACCACATGATAAAGTATATGAACACCTGCTTGTCAAACATCTCATTCCAAAATCATGGAGTTGGTCCCCCCCCCTTTGCTATAACAGCCTCCACTCTTCTGGGAAGGCTTTACACTAGATGTTGGAACATTGCTGCTATAACAGCTTCCACTGTTCTGGGAAGGCTTTACACTAGATGTTGGAACATTGCTGTGGGGGACGTGCTTCCATTCAGCCACAACAGCATTAGTGACGTCTGGCACTGATTTAAGGCGATTAGGCCTGGTTCGTCGTTAGTGTTTCAATTAATTCGATGGAGTTGAGGTCAGGGCTCTGTGCAGGCCAGTCAAGTTCTTCCACACCAATCTCAAACCATTTCTGTTTAAACCTGCACGGGGGAATTGTCATGCTGAAACAGGAAAGGGCCTTCCCCAAACTGATGCCACAAAGTTGGAAGCACAGAATTGTCTACAATGTCATTGTACTCAGTAGCATTAAGATTTGCCTTCACTGAAACTAAGGGCCCGAACCATGAACAGCCTCTGACCATTATTCCTCCACAAACTTTACAGTTGGCACGATGCATTCGGGCAGTTAGCGTTCTCCTGGCAGACTTTTTACAAACTGACTTGTTGAAAAGGCAGTTTCCTACGATGGTGCCACATTGAAAGTCACTGAACTCTTGTGTTAGGCAATTCTACTGTCAATGTTTGTCTATGGAGATTGCACGGCTGCGTGCTCGATTTTATACACCTGTCAGCAAGGGGAATGGTGTGACAAACATACATCTTCCAGTCAGTGGCAGGTCTTTAGGGCGAAAACAGCTCATTGATGAAAGGTCGAAAGAGAATGGCAGGTTTTCATGCAAGCTGGATAATTGAGTGGAAAACATCGCCTGGCCTGATGTATCCCGGTTCCTGTTGCATCATGCTGATGGCAGAGTCAGGATTTGGTGGAAGCTGCATCAGTCCACGGCCACATCCTGCCTGGTGTCAACGGTACAGGCTGGTGGAGGAGGTGTAATGATGTTTCCCAGGTACACGTTAAGTCCCTTGATACCAATTGAGCAATGTATCCAAGCCCTGAAGAATTCAGGCTTTTCTGGAGGCAATGGGAGGGTCCAACCCAGAACTAGATGGGTGTACCTAATAAACTGTATACATTCAAACTGGTCTACCTTCAGACGAGTCTTGTGTGAAAAGCAATACAGCCGTACTGTCTATTGATGTTGGGGTCAAATTAGGGTCTTGATGGTGGGGTCATATCAGTGTATTGATGGTGGGGTCATATTAGTGTCTATTGATGGTGGGGTCATATCAGTGTATTGATGGTGGGGTCATATTAGTGTGTATTGATGGTGGGGTCATATTAGTGTCTATTGATGGTGGGGTCATATTAGTGTATTGATGGTGGGGTCATATTAGTGTATTGATGGTGGGGTCATATTAGTGTATTGATGGTGGGGTCATATCAGTGTATTGATGGTGGGGTCAAAATAGTGTCAATTGATGGTGGGGTCATATCAGTGTATTGATGGTGGGGTCATATCAGTGTACTGATGGTGGGGTCATATCAGTGTACTGATGGTGGGGTCATATCAGTGTACTGATGGTGGGGTTCATATCAGTGTATTGATGGTGGGGTCATATCAGTGTACTGATGGTGGGGTCATATCAGTGTATTGATGGTGGGGTCATATTAGTGTATTGATGGTGGGGTTATATTACTGTATTGATGGTGGGGTCATATTAGTGTGTATTGATGGTGAGGTCATATTAGTGTATTGATGGTGTGGTCATATCAGTGTACTGATGGTGGGGTCATATCAGTGTATTGATGGTGGGGTCATATTAGTGTATTGATGGTGGGGTTATATTACTGTATTGATGGTGGGGTCATATTAGTGTATTGATGGTGAGGTCATGTTAGTGTATTGATGGTGGGGTTATATTAGTGTATTGATGGTGGGGTCATACTAGTGTATTAGTGTATCAGCCCTTGTTACATGGAGATACGGCTCAGACCCTGTTATATAGAGATACGGCTCAGGCCCTGTTATATAGAGATACGGCTCAGACCCTGTTATGAGATACGGCTCAGCCCCTGTTATATAGAGATACGGCTCAGCCCCTGTTATATAGAGATATGGCTCAGACCCTGTTATGAGATATGGCTCAGACCCTGTTATATAGAGATATGGCTCAGACCCTGTTATTTAGAGATACGGCTCAGACCCCTTTATATGGAGATATGGCTCAGACCCTGTTATTTAGAGATATGGCTCAGACCCCTTTATATAGAGATATGGCTCAGACCCTGTTATATAGAGATATGGCTCAGACCCTGTTATATAGAGATATGGCTCAGACCCTGTTATATGGAGATACGGCTCAGACCCTGTTAGAGATACGGCTCAGACCCCGTTATATAGAGATACGGCTCAGACCCCGTTATATAGAGATATGGTTCAGACCCTGTTATGAGATATGGCTCAGACCCTGTTATATAGAGATATGGCTCAGACCCTGTTATACAGAGATACGGCTCAGACCCTGTTAGAGATACGGCTCAGCCCCTGTTATATAGAGATACGGCTCAGACACTGTTATATGGAGATACGGCTCAGACCCTGTTATATGGAGATACGGCTCAGACCCTGTTATATAGATATACGGCTCAGACCCTGTTATATGGAGATACGGCTCAGACTCTGTTATATAGAGATAAGACTCAGACCCTGTTATGAGATCTGCTCAGCCAACCGTTATATAGAGATACGGCTCAGACCCCTTTATATAGAGATATGGCTCAGACCCTGTTACATAGAGATACGGCTCAGCCCCTGTTATATAGAGATACGGCTCAGACCCTGTTACATGGAGATACGGCTCAGACCCTGTTATATAGAGATACGGCTCAGCCCCTGTTATATAGAGCTACGGCTCAGCCCCTGTTATATAGAGATACTGCTCAGCCCCTGTTATATAGAGATATGGCTCAGCCCCTGTTATATAGAGATATGGCTCAGCCCTTGTTACATGGAGATATGGCTCAGACCCTGTTATCTGGAGATATGGCTCAGACCCTGATGTATAGAGTTACGGCTCAGACCCTGATATATAGAGATACGGCTCAGACCCTGTTATATAGAGTTATGGCTCAGACCCTGTCATATAGAGATATGGCTCAGACCCTGTTATACAGAGATATGGCTCAGACCCTTTTACACAGAGATATGGCTCAGACCCTGTTATACAGAGATATGACTCAGACCCTGTTATACAGAGATATGGCTCAGACCCTGTTATACAGAGATATGGCTCAGACCCTGTTATACAGAGATATGGCTCAGACCCTGTTATACAGAGATATGGCTCAGACCCTGATATACAGAGATATGGCTCAGACCCTGTTATACAGAGATATGGCTCAGACCCTGATATACAGAGATATGGCTCAGACCCTGATATACAGATATATGGCTCAGACCCTGATATCTGGAGATATGGCTCAGACCCTGTTTTATAGAGATATGGCTCAGACCCTGTTATATATAGATATGGCTCAGACCCTGTTGTATGGAGATATGGCTCAGACTCTGTTATCTGGAGATATGGCTCAGACCCTGTTGTATGGAGATATGGCTCAGACCCTGTTATATAGAGATACGGCTCAGACCCTATGAATCCAAGATGGCGTAGCAGTCAGATGTCTTTGTCCTGTTGTGTCTCTTGCATATATCGTTTTACATATTTTTTTTTCATATATCTATCATTTAAAATCATTTGCTAAACTTCAACTTCTAAATTCTCTATTACTTTTATCCCCTGATTCCTACCACAAACTGAACATTTTCATCTGGATCTTCACAACTAGCTAACCGCAATCCCGGATCACTACTCCTGGCTAGCATTTCCATCCCAGACCAAGCACCAATTAGCTTGAAGCTAGCCCGGTCAGGGATCCTGTGCTACCACCGAAGCATACTCCTGGGCTACAATCTCCGGACCCCTTCTACAGCCGGTACGGGGCACGGAACCCCGCAGATCCCCTACGACTTGAATATCGACATAATCTGCCCGAGGACTCCAACAGGCCCCTCAGGCGCGACGCCCGCTGAAGGCCCATTCTGCTAACCAGCTAACTACCTAGAACTACTTGGAACCCAAGTAATTCCACGACTGGTCTATCGACGTCACCTCACGAAGAGGCTAAAACAGACTTACCCCCATCGCAACGTCCCCCAAAGGCTAACTTTCTAGCCCCTGCTATCTGCTTGCTGGCTAACCCGGTCTGCTAATTGCTAGCTTGCCGGCCCCGGTCTGCTAACTGCTAGCTTGCCCGGTCTGCTAACTGCTAGCCCCTGCTAACTGCTAGCTAACCCAGTCTGCTAACTGCTAGCTAACCCAGTCTGCTAACTGCTTGCTAACCCGGCCTGCGAACTGCTAGCTTGCACCGGGCTACTAACTGCTAGCTTGCAGACCCCGGCCTGCTAACTGCTAGGTTTCCTGCCCCGGCCTGCTAACTGCTAGCTTGCCTGCCCGGTCTGTATCTTTTAGCCGCTGCTAACTGCTTGCTTTCTTGCTAACCCGGCTTGCTAACTGCTAGCTTGTTTAGCCCCGGCCTACTAACTGTTAGCTTGTTAGCATCGGCCTGCTAACTGCTAGCTTGTTTAGCCCCGGCCTACTAACTGTTAGCTTGTTTGCATCGGCCTGCTAACTGTCGGAATCGCCGTGTCCCCAGTCAGCCCAACCACTCACTGGATCCATATATTCACTTGGCTACACATGCCTCTCTCTAATATCAATATGCCTCGTCCATTACTGTCCTGGATAGCTCCACTCCCACTCCCATAGGTGCTCACATTTGTTCACTTCTGTAACCATAAAAGCCTTGGTTTCATTCATGTTAACATTAGAAGCCTACTCCCCAAGTGTGTTTTACTCACTGCGTTAGCACACTCTGCCAACCCAGATGTCTTAGCCATGTCTGAATCCTGGCTCAGGAAAACCACCAAAAACCCTGAAATCTCCATCGCTAACTATAACATTTTCCACCAAGATAGAACTGCCAAAGGGGGTGTTTCAATCTACTGCAAAGATAGATAGTAATACAGAACTCTGCAGAATAAGCTTAGACTTCTAAAAATGAACCTTTCCAGAAACAAGTCTCTCACTGTTGCCGCTTGCTATAGACCTCCATCTGTCCCCAGCTGTGCCCTCGGGCACCCTCATAGATGTCAACCTAACACACCCTCCAAATAACCCTCTGCTGTTTTCAATCAAGATCTCAGCGATCACTGCCTCATTGCCTGCATCCGTAATGGGTCTGCGACAAAACGACCACCCCTCATCACTTTCAAACGCTCCCTGAAAGATTTCTGCGAGCAGGCCTTTCTAATCCACCTGGCCGGGGTATCCTGGAATGACATTGACCTCATCCCGTCAGTAGATGATGCCTGGCTATTCTTTAAAAGTGCCTTTAAATAAGTATGCCCTTCTCAAAATGTAGAACTAGGAACAGATATAGTCCTTGGTTCACTCCAGACCTGTCTGCCGTTGACCAGCACAAAAACATCCTGTGGCGTTCTGCATTAGCATCGAATAGCCCCCGTGATATGCAACTTTTCAGGGAAGTTAAGAACAAATATACACAGGCAGTTAGAAAAGCTAAGGCAAGCTTTTTCAAACCGAAATTTGCATCCTGTAGTACTAATTCAAAAAAGTTCTGGGACACTGTAAAGTCCATGGAGAATAAGAGCACCTCCTCCCAGCTGCCCACTGCTCTGAGGCTAGGAAACACTGTCACCACCGATAAATCCACTATAATTGAGAATTTCAATAAGCATTTCTCTACGGCTGGCCATGCTTTCCACATGGCTACCCCTACCCCGGTCAACTGCCCGGCACCCTCCACAGCAACCCACCAAAGCCCCCACCTTTCTCCTTTACCCAAATCCAGATAGCTGATGTTCTGAAAGAGCTGCAAAATCTGGACCCCTACGAATCAGCCGGGCTAGACAATCTGGACCCTCTCTGTAAAAAGAGTGATTAGAGGGACAATAGTGCTGAGTACCAAGCAGTTAGCAAGTGTGGTAGACTACTAATCAAATCAAATCAAATCAAATGTATTTATATAGCCCTTCGTACATCAGCTGATATCTCAAAGTGCTGTACAGAAACCCAGCCTAAAACCCCAAACAGCAAGCAATGCAGGTGTAGAAGCACGGTGGCTAGGAAAAACTCCCTAGAAAGGCCAAAACCTAGGAAGAAACCTAGAGAGGAACCAGGCTATGTGGGGTGGCCAGTCCTCTTCTGGCTGTGCCGGGTGGAGATTATAACAGAACATGGCCAAGATGTTCAAATGTTCATAAATGACCAGCATGGTCCAATAATAATAAGGCAGAACAGTTGAAACTGGAGCAGCAGCACGGCCAGGTGGACTGGGGACAGCAAGGAGTCATCATGTCAGGTAGTCCTGGGGCATGGTCCTAGGGCTCAGGTCCTCCGAGAAAGAGAAAGAAAGAGAGAAGGAGAGAATTAGAGAACGCACACTTAGATTCACACAGGACACAGAATAGGACAGGAGAAGTACTCCAGATATAACAAACTGACCCTAGCCCCCCGACACATAAACTACTGCAGCATAAATACTGGAGGCTGAGACAGGAGGGGTCAGGAGACACTAATGACCATCACCAGAGCTTGGAGAAGCCTAACATGGTCACGTGGCATTTGACTGTCTTCATTTCCTGTAACAGTCACCATAACAGTCCTACTCCTTCCTCCATTTCCCAGAAATGAACCGGTTCAGATACATTGTTCAACACATCACACCAACAATAACGTAAGTAAATCAACACTTTAACCTCTGGATTCTTTCATGTATTTATTTGTATGGGATGTGAATCCGTTCCTGTAGTACAGTAAAGACAACTGTCCGTCTTCTACATCTTACTTGCAACGCCTTTCATCTACAATTACAGACAACAACAAAATATACACATCAAGAATTAGCTGAAAAGTAGTAACATTTAGTGAATGAGTATGTACACACAGACCTTGGTGGAACAGTTGATAGCAGGTGATAGCAGTGCCTGGTGGAGCCTCAGTACCCTGGATCTTCTGTCCAGAACTGATCACACAACAACAGTAACCTTCCAGAAATAGACATGTTGTATGTACAATCAATACACATTGAACTGTCACATTCAACTGAATTGAGAATTTTGTGCGTCAGTGTTAATCTGTAGAGCCCCAACATTGCTCGGGGGTGTATTGTCCATTGTCGTCACACGTGGGGATGTAGGCTCTAATTGAGCCATTTAAAGTGGCATCTCTAGCATCCTCACATGGGGTCTTGGGTCGTATCATAGAATCTGGAAACAGGTAACATTCATTGTAATGTGGACATAACATTGCAGGACAATATACATTTCTGGACATACATTCTGGAATATTGGGTTACGTCCCATATGGGCCCTATTCAGAAGTAGTTTATACGGAATAGGGTTTCATTTAAGATGATACCGAGGTACTTCATGGATAAATATTGAAATGCCGCTGCTTGTTTAAAAGCCCTGTGCAGTCAAAATACAGTTTCTGTCTTTTGTATAAAAGCTGATGAAACTAAGACTGAAAGTGAGGGTAAATTGTATCAGTGTTATTTCCTGATAGTTGCTAGACAATCCAATCATACATCCAGTTGAATGATCAAACCATTCATATCAGAATACCTCAGTCCAGCATCTAGATATACATCTCTGGAACTAGAGGAGTGGCAGGTAGCCTGCGGTTAGAGAGTTGGGCCAGTAGTTCAAATCAGTGAGATGACAAGTTGATATATCCATCTATATGCAAGGCACAACCTTCATTTCTCCAGTGTCAATGTTGATAATGGCTGACCTCTCAGAAGGTGTCCCATGGAGAACGGGTTATGAATAAAAACACATTTCCAAATCACACCTGCATATTAATAACCTCTTAAAGCTAGGGGGCAGCATTTTCACTTTTGGATTAATAGCGTGCCCAATTTCAACTTCCTGCTACTCATGCCAAGAATATAAGATATGCATATTATTCATAGATTTGGATAGAAAACTCCCCGTTTCTAAAACTGTTTGAATTATGTCTGTGAGTATAACAGAACTTATGTAGCAGGCAAAACCCCAAGGACTAACTGTTCAGATTTTTTTTTTCCCCCATCTCTCTTCCCTATATTGTCTTTACTATTGGAAATTTAATAGAAATATAAGTGTGTGTGAAGTAGGTGTGTTATGTTTATTTAAGATGTTTATTTAAGATAACGTCAGAGTTGATGTCTGAGTGATTAGAGGGACAATAGAATGCTGAGTACCAGGCAGTTAGCAGGTGTGGTAGGCTACTAATGACCATCACCAGCATCAGAGCTTTGAGAAGCCTAACTACTACATGGTCACGTGGCATTTGACTGCCTTCATGTTCTGTAACTTCCGGTGGGTGTGGTAATACAGTCACCATAAAGGTCCTCGTCCTTCCTCCATTTCCCAGAATTGGACTGGTTCAGAAAAATCACACCAACAATAACGTAAGTAATTCAACACTTTAATCTCTGGATTCCTTCATGTATTTATTTGTACGGGATGTGAATCCCTTCCTGTAGTACAGTAAAGACAACTGTCCGTCTTCTACATCTTACTTCCAACGCCTTTCATCTACAATTAGGAAGAAATACACAGCAATAACTAGCTGCAAAGTAGTAACATTTAGTGAATGAGTATGTATATACACACCTTGGTGGAACAGGTGATAGCAGTGCCTGGTGGAGTCTCAGTACCCTGGATCTTCTGTCCAGAACGGTTCACACACCAACAGTAACCTACCAGAAAGAGACATGATTCATATACACATTGAATTGTCACATTCAACTGAATTGGAGGATTTAGTGTCTGCATGTGCGTCGGTGTTAACCTGTAGAGCCCCAACATTGCTCAGGGGTTTATTGTCCATTGTCGTCACACGTGGAGGATGTAGGCTCCAATTGAGCCATTTAAAGCGGCATCTCTAGCATCCTCACATGGGGTCTTTGGTCGTATCATAGCATCTGGACACAGGTAACATGCATTGTAATGTGGACATAACATTTCAGGACTATATACATTTCTGTACGCTGTTTGAGAGTTGGGCCAGTAGTTCAAATCAGAGCTTCCTGGCTAAATATTGAAGTTGTTTAAAAGCCCTGTGCAGTCAATTCTGGTTCTGTGTTTTGTAGAAGAGCTGATGAAACTAAGACAAAACGTGAGGGTAAATTGTATCAGTGTTATTTCCTGATAGTTGCTAGACAACCCAATCATACATCCAGTTGAATGATCAAACCATTCATATCAGAATACCTCAGTCCAGCATCTAGATATACATCTCTGGAACTAGAGGAGTGGCAGGTAGCCTGCGGTTAGAGAGTTGGGTCAGTAGCTCAAATCAGTGAGCTGACAAGTTGACATATCTGTCTATGTGCCCATCAGCAAGGCACAACCTTAATTTCTCCAGTGTCAAGGTTGATAATGGCGGACCTCTGAGAGGGTGTCCCATGGGGAACCGATAATGAATAGAAACGCATTTCCAAATCACACCTGCGTATTAATTATTAATATTAAAACTCAGTTCACTTCACAGGAATATGTATCCTTCCCAAATGGCTCCTCACTCCTTGTGTAGTGAACTACCGTTGATCAGGGCCAACAATGCACTACATAGGGAATGGGAAGCATTATAGATAGTCAGAGACTGCCCATTTACTGCAAAGGTAACTATTAGTCTACACTCTTAAATTCAGGGGTCACTCCACAAAAATGGCACAACTACATAGTGCACTACATTTGACAAGGGCACATAACATTTAGGTAACATTGGAGATGCAGATAGTCTATTAAATAATGATGCACTCTCACCATCTGCACTCTTCCAAGGGATTCACAGGGTGTGTCCCAGTACCATTTTTGTGAAGTGGCCCCCTGATTTTAAGAGCAGTAAATGAGTAGTCTCTGACGGTCTAAAATGCTTCCCATTCCCTATGTAGTGCATTCTAGGCCCTCGTCAATGGTGCCAGGCTAATCTATTGTATGTGGTTGAAGAAGTGATACCTGAGTTACATCAGAAGACTAGTAGCACCGTGTTGCCCATACTTCTTCTTGGGATCCTCAGGACTGGGTTTAGAAAATGCTGCTTTGGCTGTTATTTCAGTTTTGTACCTAATAGTGGGTTTCTTTAACCTCTCCTCTAGTACCCACAGCCATTCCAGATGCTTTAAAATGCTCAACTAATCTCTCTTTCTCTCTCACAGGAGACTATAACCATGGCGATATTGACCATCATTCTGCTTGTCAGCACGGCTTTTGCTCTAGGAGGTAAGCGTGACATACCTCACACTTACTCACCAACATCTTAATTAAACATAACACACCTAATTCACACATGTAGGTATTAATATGCAGGTGTGAATTGGAAATGCGTTTTTATTCATAACCCGTTCTCCATGGGACACTCTCTGAGAGGTCAGCCATTATCAACATTGACACTGGAGAAATGAAGGTTGTGCCTTGCTTAAGGGCACATACATGGATATATAAACTTGTCATCTCACTGATTTGAACTACTGGCCCAACTCTCTAACCGCAGGCTACCTGACACTCCTCTAGTTCCAGAGATGTATATCTAGATGCTGGACTGAGGTATTCTGATATGAATGGTTTGATCATTCAACTGGATGTATGATTGGATTGTCTAGCAACTATCAGGCAATAACACTGATACAATTTCCAGTCTTAGTTTCTTCAGCTCTTCTACTAAACTGGAATTTAACTCCACATGCGTTTGTAACAAGTAGCAGAATGAATATTTAGCAAGGAAGTACCTAGGCATCATCTGAAATGGAACCCTATTCCGTATAAACTACTTCTGAATAGGGCCCATATGGGACGCACCCCAAGATTCCAGAATGTATGTCCAGAAATGTATATTGTCCTGCAATGTTATGTCCACATTACAGATAATGTTACCTGTTTCCAGATACTATGATACGACCCAAGACCCCATGTGAGATTGCTAGAGATGCCGTGCCACATGACCTAGTTGGAGCCTACATCCCCACGTGTGACGCTGCTGGACGATACACCCCTAAGCAATGTTGGGGCTCTACAGGTTAAAACACACACACACACACACACACACACACACACACACACACACACACACACACACACACACACACACACACACACACACACACACACACACACACACACACACACACACTATAAATGCTCCAATTGAGTTGAACGTGACAATTCAATATGTTACAGTAAAATGTGTAAATATTATATATTTAACAGGTTATTAACATGTCTTTCTGGTAGGTTACTGTTGGTGTGTGACCAGTTCTGGACAGAAGATCCCGGGTACTGAGACTAAACCAGGCACTCCTAGAATCATCTGTTCCACCCAGAGTAAGTGAGGCCCTGTGGTCTCATCCAACACCATCACCACTTTAAACTCCAACACATCACTACTCTTGCTTCCTACCTTGGATCTCTTTATGCTTTCTTTACAAGATGCTCCACTGATTTCAGAATCATGATCTCTCTTCTTCCTGTGTCATTATCTCTCTTCTTCCTGTGTCATGATCTCTCTTCTTCCTGTGTCATTATCTCTCTTCTTCCTGTGTCATGATCTCTCTTCTTCTTGTGTCATTATATCTTCTTCCTGTGTCATTATCTCTCTTCTTTCTGTGTCATGATCTCTCTTCTTCCTGTGTTTTTCCACTTCCGACCATTCAGGTCATTAACCCTCATCCTCCCGCTACATACCATAAGAACTGACAGCTATATTGTTCTCAATCCTGCACAGCTGTTGCTTCACCAACTCATTCTTAATTTCCTGCATTTTTTCTGAACTACTCGCCGCCATTTCGTACCTCCAACTCTCCGTGCGGGGTTCCAGGGGGAGGGTTCTGACTGGACGGGTCCTTAAAAAGGAGAGGAGGGAGAATTTAACTCACAGGTAGGACAGAGAGAGAGAGACCCAGTGAAGACCTTTGAAGATCTCTGAAGGAGTGAAGCAACAACTGAAGATTTCAGAAATGTACATCTGAAATGGCTTCCTATTCTGTATAGGGCCCTTCTCCTGACCAGGGCCCTTCTCCTGACCAGGGCCCTTCTCCTGACCAGGGCACTTCTCCTGACCAGGGCCCTTCTCCTGATCAGGGCCCTTCTCCTGACCAGGGCCCTTCTCCTGACCAGGGCCCTTCTCCTGACCAGGGCACTTCTCCTGACCAGGGCACTTCTCCTGACCAGGGCCCTTCGGGGAACAGGGTCCCATATAGGCTGCAGTCTCCTGACCAGGGCCCTTCAGGGAACAGGGGCCCATATAGGATGCAGTCTCCTGACTAGGGCCCAAAGGGGAACAGGGGCCCATATAGGATGCTGTCTCCTGACCACGGCCCTTCAGGGAACAGGGGCCCATATAGGATGCTGTCTCCTGACCAGGGCCCTTCAGGGAACAGGGGCCCATATAGGATGCAGTCTCCTGATCAGGGCCCTTCGGGGAACAGGGGCCCATATAGGATGCTGTCTCCTGACCAGGGCCCTTCGGGGAACAGGGGCCCATATAGGATGCTGTCTCCTGATCAGGGTACTTCTCCTGACCAGGGCCCTTCTCCTGACCAGGGCTCTTCTCCTGACCAGGGCCCATAGGGGAACAGGGTCCCATGTAGGATGCAGTCTCCTGACCAGGGCCCAAAGGGGAACAGGGTCCCTTATAGGATGCAGTCTCCTGACCAGGGCCCTTCGGGGAACAGGGTCCCATGTAGGATGCAGTCTCCTGACCAGGGCCCTTCGGGGAACAGGGTCCCATATAGGATGCAGTCAGCTGACCAGGGCCCAAAGGGGAACAGGGTCCCCTATAGGATTCAGTCTCCTGACCAGGGCCCAAAGGGGAACAGGGTCCCATATAGGATGCAGTCTCCTGACCAGGGCCCAAAGGGGAACAGGGGCCCATATAGGATGCAGTCTCCTGACCAGGGCCCAAAGGGGAACAGGGGCCCATATAGGATGCTGTGTCCTGACCACGGCCCTTCAGGGAACAGGGGCCCATATAGGATGCTGTCTCCTGACCAGGGCCCAAAAGGGAACAGGGGCCCATATAGGATGCAGTCTCCTGATCAGGGCCCTTCGGGGAACAGGGGCCCATATAGGATGCTGTCTCCTGACCAGGGCCCTTCGGGGAACAGGGGCCCATATAGGATGCAGTCTCCTGACCAGGGCCCTTCGGGGAACAGGGGCCCATATAGGATGCAGTCTCCTGCCCAGGGCCAATAAGGGAATAGGGTCCCATATATGATGCAGTCTCCTGACCAGGGCCCTTCGGGGAACAGGGTCCCATATAGGATGCAGTCTCCTGACCAGGGCCCTTCGGGGAACAGGGTCCCATATAGGATGCAGTCTCCTGACCAGGGCCCAAAGGGGAACAGGGTCCAATATAGGATGCAGTCTCCTGACCAGGGCCCTTCGGGGAACAGGGGCCCATATAGGATGCAGTCTCCTGACCAGGGCCCTTCGGGGAACAGGGTCCCATATAGGATGCAGTCTCCTGACCAGGGCCCAAAGGGAACAGTGTCCCATATAGGAAGCAGTCTCCTGACCAGGGCCCTTCGGGGAACAGGGTCCCATATAGGATGCAGTCTCCTGACCAGGGCCCTTCGGGGAACAGGGTCCCATATAGGAAGCAGTCTCCTGACCAGGGCATTCGGGGAACAGTGTCCCATATAGGATGCAGTCTCCTGACCAGGGCCCTTCGGGGAACAGGGTCCCATATAGGATGCAGTCTCCTGACCAGGACCCTTCGGGGAACAGGGTCCCATATAGGATGCAGTCTCCTGACCAGGGCCCTTCGGGGAACAGGGTCCCTTATAGGATGCAGTCTCCTGACCAGGGCCCTTCGGGGGAACAGGGTCCCATATAGGATGCAGTCTCCTGACCAGGGCCCAAAGGGGAACAGGGTCCCAAAGGGGAACAGTGTCCCTTATAGGATGCAGTCTCCTGACCAGGGCCCTTCGGGGAACAGGGTCCCATATAGGATGCAGTCTCCTGACCAGGGCCCAAAGGGAACAGTGTCCCATATAGGAAGCAGTCTCCTGACCAGGGCCCTTCGGGGAAAAGGGTCCCTTATAGGATGCAGTCTCCTGACCAGGGCCCTTCGGGGGAACAGGGTCCCATATAGGATGCAGTCAGTCTCCTGACCTGGGCCCAAAGGGGAACAGTGTCCCATTATAGGATGCAGCCTCCTGACCAGGGCCCTTCGGGGAAAAGGGTCCCTTATAGGATGCAGTCCCCTGACCAGGGCCCAAAGGGGAACAGGGTCCCATATAGAACACAGTCCATGATTCCAGAATGTATATCCATCATTGTTATTTTATGTCCACATTACAATGTATGTTACCTGTGTGTCCAGATGATGCGATACGACCCAAGACCCCATGTGAGATTGATAGAGATGCAGTGCCACATGACCTAGTTGGAGCCTACATCCCCACGTGTGACGCTGCTGGACGATACACCCCTGAGCAATGTTGGGGCTCTACAGGTTAAAACACACACACACACACACACACACACATACACACACACACACACACACACACACACACACACACACACACACACACACACTATAAATGCTCCAATTGAGTTGAACGTGACAATTCAATATGTTACAGTAAAATGTGTAAATATTATATATTTAACAGGTTATTAACATGTCTTTCTGGTAGGTTACTGTTGGTGTGACCAGTTCTGGACAGAAGATCCCGGGTACTGAGACTCCACCAGGCACTCCTAGATTCAACTGTTCCACCCTGAGTAAGTGAGGCCCTGTGGTCTCATCCAACACCATCACCACTTTAAACTCCAACACATCACTACTCTTGCTTCCTACCTTGGATCTCTTTATGCTTTCTTTACAAGATGCTAAACTGATATCTGTAGCATGATCTCTCTTCCTCCTGTGTCATTATCTCTCTTCTTCCTGTGTCATTATCTCTCTTCTTCCTGTGTCATGATCTCTCTTCTTCCTGTGTCATTATCTCTCTTCTTCCTGTGTCATTATCTCTCTTCTTCCTGTGCCATTATCTCTTCTTCCTGTGTCATGATCTCTCTTCTTCCTGTGTCATTATCTCTCTTCTTCCTGTGCCATTATCTCTTCTTCCTGTGTCATGATCTCTCTTCTTCCTGTGTTTTTCCACTTCTGACCATTCAGGTCATTAACCCTCATCCTCCCGCTACATACCATAAGAACTGACAGCTATATTGTTGTCAATCCTGAACAGCTGTTGCTTCACCAACTCATTCTTAATTTCCTGAATTTTTTCTGAACTACTCACCGCCATTTCGTACCTCCAACTCTCCGTGCGGGGTTCCAGGGGGAGGGTTCTGACTGGACGGGTCCTTAAAAAGGAGAGGAGGGAGAATTTAACTCACAGGCAGGACAGAGAGAGACCCAGTGAAGAGCTTTGAAGATCTCTGAAGGAGTGAAGCAACAACTGAAGATTTCAGAAATGTACATCTGAAATGACTTCCTATTCCGTATAGGGCCCTTCTCCTGATCAGGGCCCTTCTCCTGATCAGGGCCCTTCTCCTGACCAGGGCACTTCTCCTGACCAGGGCCCTTCTCCTGATCAGGGCCCTTCTCCTGACCAGGGCCCTTCTCCTGACCAGGGCCCTTCAGGGAACAGGGTCCCATATAGGATGCAGTCTACTGACCAGGGCCCTTCAGGGAACAGGGTCCCATATAGGATGCAGTCTCCTGACCAGGGCCCTTCGGGGAACAGGGTCCCATATAGGATGCAGTCTCCTGACCAGGGCCCTTTGGGAACAGGGTCCCATATAGGATGCAGTCTCCTGATCAGGGCCCTTCAGGGAACAGGGTCCCATATAGGATGCAGTCTCCTGACCAGGGCCCTTCGGGGAACAGGGGCCCATATAGGATGCAGTCTCCTGACCAGGGCCCTTCGGGGAACAGGGTCCCATATAGGATGCAGTCGCTTGACCAGGGCCCTTCAGGGAACAGGGTCCCATATAGGATGCAGTCTCCTGACCAGGGCCAATAGGGGAACAGGGTCCCATATAGGATGCAGTCTCCTGACCAGGGCCCTTCGGGGAACATGGTCCCATATAGGATGCAGTCTCCTGACCAGGGCCCAAAGGGGAACAGGGTCCCATAGGGGATCAGGGTCCCATAGGGGAACAGGGTCCCATATAGGATGTAGTCTCCTGACCAGGGCCAATAGGGGAACAGGGTCCCATATAGGCATATAGGATGCAGTCTCCTGACCAGGGCCCTTCGGGGAACAGGGTCCCATATAGGCATATAGGATGCAGTCTCCTGACCAGGGCCCAAAAGGGAACAGGGTCCCATATAGGATGCAGTCTCGTGACCAGGGCCCTTCGGGGAACAGGGTCCCATATAGGATGCAGTCTCCTGACCAGGGCCCTTCGGGGAACAGGGTCCCATATAGGATGCAGTCTCCTGACCAGGGCCCAAAGGGGAACAGGGTCCCATAGGGGATTCAGTCTCCTGACCATTGCCAATAGGGGAACAGGGTCCCTTGTAGGATGCAGTCTCCTGACCAGGGCCCTTCGGGGAACAGGGTCCCTTATAGGATGCAGTCTCCTGACCAGGGCCCTTCAGGGAACAGGGTCCAGTATAGGATGCAGTCTCCTGACCAGGGCCCTTCGGGGAACAGGGTCCCATATAGGATGCAGTCTCCTGACCAGGGCCCTTCGGGGAACAGGGTCCCATATAGAACACAGTCCATGATTCCAGAATGTATATCCATCATTGTTATTTTATGTCCACATTACAATGTATGTTACCTGTGTGTCCAGATGATGCGATACGACCCAAGACCCCATGTGAGATTGCTAGAGATGCCGTGCCACATGGCATAGTTGGAGCCTACATCCCCACGTGTGACGCTGCTGGACAATACACCCCTGAGCAATGTTGGGGCTCTACAGGTTAAAAAACACACACACACACACACACACACACACACACTATAAATGCTCCAATTGAGTTGAACGTGACAATTCAATATGTTACAGTAAAATGTGTAAATATTATATATTTAACAGGTTATTAACATGTCTTTCTGGTAGGTTACTGTTGGTGTGTGACCAGTACTGGACAGAAGATCCCGGGTACTGAGTCTCCACCAGGCACTCCTCCAATCAGATGTTCCACCCAGAGTAAGTGAGGCCCTGTGGTCTCATCCAACACCATCACCCATAGGGCCCATAGGGGAACAGGGTCCCATAGGGGAACAGGCCCCATAGGGGAACAGGGCCCAATAGGGGAACAGGGGCCCAATAGGGGAACAGGGGCCCAGTAGGGGAACAGGGGCCCAATAGGGGAACAGGGGCCCCTAGGGGAACAGGGGCCCCTAGGAGAAAAGGGGCCCACAGGGGAACAGGGGCCCATAGGGGACTCAACCCAAGATTCCAGATCCAGCCAGAGCTTCCAGGATGTTTGTCCAGCAATGTATGTTCTACTATGTAATGTCATCGTTACAAATAATGTTATCTGTGTGTTTAGATGGTATGATACGACCCAAGACCCCCTGTGAGATTGATAGAGAAAATGCTTTGAAAAACGTCAGGCCTGGAGTCTACGTCCCCACGTGTGACAACAATGGACGATACACCCCTGAGCAATGTTGGAGCTCTACAGGTTAAAAAACGCACACACACACACACACACACACCATAAATGCTCCAATTCAGTTGAACGTGACAATTCAGTATGTTACAGTAAAATGTGTAAATATTATATATTTAACAGGTTATTAACATGTCTTTCTGGTAGGTTACTGTTGGTGTGTCGACAGTTCTGGACAGAAGATCCCGGGTACTGAGACGCCACCAGGCCCTGCTCCAATCATCTGTTCCACCCTGAGTAAGTGAGGCCCTGTGGTCTCATCCAACACCATCCCCACTTTAAACTCCAACACATCACTACTCTTGCTTCCTACCTTGGATCTCTTTATGCTTTCTTTACAAGATGCTAAACTGATTTCTGTATCATGATCTCTCTTCTTTCTGTATCATGATCTCTCTTCTTCCTGTGTCATGATCTCTCTTCTTCCTGTGTCAGTATCTCTCTTCTTTCTGTGTCATGATCTCTCTTCTTCCTGTGTTTTTCCACTTCCGACCATTCAGGTCATTAACCCTCATCCTCCCGCTACATACCATCAGAACTGACAGCTATATTGTTGTCAATCCTGAACAGCTGTTGCTTCACCAACTCATTCTTAATTTCCTGCATTTTTTCTGAACTACTCGCCGCCATTTCGTACCTCCAACTCTCCGTGCGGGGTTCCAGGGGGAGGGTTCTGACTGGACGGGTCCTTAAAAAGGAGAGGAGGGAGAATTTAACTCACAGGTAGGACAGAGAGAGAGAGACCCAGTGAAGACCTTTGAAGATCTCTGAAGGAGTGAAGCAACAACTGAAGATTTCAGAAATGTACATCTGAAATGGCTTCCTATTCTGTATAGGGCCCTTCTCCTGACCAGGGCCCTTCTCCTGACCAGGGCCCTTCTCCTGACCAGGGCCCTTCTCCTGACCAGGGCCCTTCTCCTGACCAGGGCACTTCTCCTGACCAGGGCACTTCTCCTGACCAGGGCCCTTCTCCTGAACAGGGTCCCATATAGGATGCAGTCTCCTGACAAGGGCCCATAGGGGAACAGGGCCCATATAGGGCACTCCTCCTGACCAGGGCCCATAGGGGAACAGGGCCCATATAGGGCACTCCTCCTGACCAGGGCCCTTCGGGGAACAGGGTCCCATATAGGGCACTCCTCCTGACCAGGGCCCTTCGGGGAACAGGGTCCCATATAGGGCACTGCTTCTGACCAGGGCCAATAAGGGAATAGGGTCCCATATAGGATGCAGTCTCCTGACCAGGGCCCAAAGGGGAACAGGGTCTCATAGGGGAACAGGGTTCCATATAGAATGCAGTCTCCTGACCAGGGCTCTTCGGGGAACAGGGTCCCTTATAGGATGCAGTCTCCTGACCAGGGCCCAAAGGGGAACAGGGTCCCATATAGAATGCAGTCTCCTGACCAGGGCACTTCAGGGAACAGGGTCCCATATAGGATGCAGTCTCCTGAACAGGGCCCTTCAGGGAACAGTGTCCCTTATAGGATGCAGTCTCCCGACCAGGGCCCAAAGGGGAACAGGGTCCCATATAGAACACAGTCCATGATTCCAGAATGTATATCCATCATTGTTATTTTATGTCCACATTACAATGTATGTTACCTGTGTGTCCAGATGATGCGATACGACCCAAGACCCCATGTGAGATTGCTAGAGATGCCGTGCCACATGGCATAGTTGGAGCCTACATCCCCACGTGTGACGCTGCTGGACGATACACCCCTGAGCAATGTTGGGGCTCTACAGGTTAAAACACACAGACACACACACACACACACACACACACACACACACACACACACACACACTATAAATGCTCCAATTGAGTTGAACGTGACAATTCAAGATGTTACAGTAAAATGTGTAAATATTATATATTTAACAGGTTATTAACATGTCTTTCTGGTAGGTTACTGTTGGTGTGTCGACAGTTCTGGACAGAAGATCCCGGGTACTGAGACTCCACCAGGCACTCCTCCAATCAGATGTTCCACCCAGAGTAAGTGAGGCCCTGTGGTCTCATCCAACACCATCCCCACTTTAAACTCCAACACATCACTACTCTTGCTTCCTACCTTGGACCTCTTTATGCTTTCATTACAAGATGCTAAACTGATTTCAGAATCATGATCTCTCTTCTTCCTGTCTTTCTGTCTCATGATCTCTCTTCTTCCTGTATCATGATCTCTCTTCTTCCTGTGTCAGTATCTTTCTTCTTTCTGTGTCATGATCTCTCTTCTTCCTGTGTTTTTCCACTTCCGACCATTCAGGTCCTTAACCCTCATCCTCCCGCTACATACCATAAGAACTGACAGCTATATTGTTCTCAATCCTGCACAGCTGTTGCTTCACCAACTCATTCTTAATTTCCTGCATTTTTTCTGAACTACTCGCCGCCATTTCGTACCTCCAACTCTCCGTGCGGGGTTCCAGGGGGAGGGTTCTGACTGGACGGGTCCTTAAAAAGGAGAGGAGGGAGAATTTAACTCACAGGCAGGAGAGAGAGAGAGAGACCCAGTAAAGACCTTTGAAGATCTCTGAAGGAGTGAAGCAACAACTGAAGATTTCAGAAATGTACATCTGAAATGACTTCCTATTCCGTATAGGGCCCTTCTCCTGACCAGGGCCCTTCTCTTGACCAGGGCCCTTCTCCTGACCAGGGCCCAAAGGGGAACAGGGTCCCATATAGGATGCTGTCTCCTGACCAGGGCCCTTCGGGGAACAGGGTCCCATATAGGATGCAGTCTCCTGACCAGGGCCCTTCGGGGAACAGGGTCCCATATAGGATGCTGTCTCCTGACCAGGGCCCTTCGGGGAACAGGGTCCCTTATAGGATGCAGTCTCCTGACCAGGGCCCTTCGGGGAACAGGGTCCCATATAGGATGCAGTCTCCTGACCAGGGCCAATAAGGGGAACAGGGTCCCATATAGGATGCAGTCTCCTGACCAGGGCCCTTCAGGGAACAGGGTCCCATATAGGATGCAGTCTCCTGACCAGGGCCTTCGGGGAACAGGGTCCAATAAAGGATGCTGTCTCCTGACCAGGGCCCTTCAGGGAACAGGGTCCAATAAAGGATGCTGTCTTCTGACCAGGGCCCAAAGGGGAACAGGGTCCCATATAGGATGCAGTCTCCTGACCAGGGCCCAAAGGGGAACAGGGTCCCATATAGGATGCAGTCTCCTGACCAGGGCCCAAAGGGGAACAGGGTCCCATATAGGATGCAGTCTCCTGACCAGGGCCCTTCAGGGAACAGGGTCCCATATAGGATGCAGTCTCCTGACCAGGGCCCATAGGGGAACAGGGTCCCATATAGGATGCAGTCTCCTGACCAGGGCCCAAAGGGGAACAGGGTCCCATATAGGATGCAGTCTCCTGACCAGGGCCCTTCGGGGAACAGGGTCCCATATAGAACACAGTCCATGATTCCAGAATGTATATCCATCATTGTTATTTTATGTCCACATTACAATGTATGTTACCTGTGTGTCCAGATGATGCGATACGACCCAAGACCCCATGTGAGATTGCTAGAGATGCCGTGCCACATGGCCCAATTGGAGGCTACATCCCCACGTGTGACGCCACTGGACAATACACCCCTGAGCAATGTTGGGGCTCTACAGGTTAAAACACACACACACACACACACACACACACACACACACATACACACACACATGCTCCAATTGAGTTGAACATGACAATTCAGTATGTTACAGTAAAATGTGTAAATATTATTTATATTAACAGGTTATTAACATGTCTTTCTGGTAGGTTACTGTTGGTGTGTGACCAGTTCTGGACAGAAGATCCCGGGTACTGAGACTAAACCAGGCACTCCTAGATTCAACTGTTCCACCCTGAGTAAGTGAGGCCCTGTGGTCTCATCCAACACCATCACCACTTTAAACTCCAACACATCACTACTCTTGCTTCCTACCTTGGATCTCTTTATGCTTTCTTTAAAAGATGCTAAACTGATTTCTGTATCATGATCTCTCTTCTTCCTGTGTCAATATCTCTCTTCTTTCTGTGTCATGATCTCTCTTCTTCCTGTGTCATGATCTCTCTTCTTTCTGTATCATGATCTCTTCTTCTTCTGCCATTCTCTCTTCTTCCTGTGCCATTATCTCTCTTCTTCCTGTGTCATTATCTCTCTTCTTTCTGTATTATGATCTCTCTTCTTCCTGTGTCATTAACTCTCTTCTTCCTGTGTCAATATCTTTCTCTTCCTGTGTCTTTCCACTTCCGACCATTCAGGTCATTAACCCTCGTCCTCCCGCTTCATACCATCAGATCTGACAGCCATATTGTTTTCATTCCAGCACATCTTTTTCTTCACCGACTCTTTCTTAATTTCCTGCATTTCGTCCTTCTTCTGGACAGGGCACAATAGGGGAACAGGGGCCCAATAGGGGAACAGGGGCCCAATAGGGGAACAGGGTCCCCTAGCAGAACAGGGGCCCATAGGGGAACAGGGGCCCATAGGGGAACAGGGGCCCAATAGGGGAACAGGGGCCCAATAGGGGAACAGGGTCCCCTAGGAGAACAGGGGCCCATAGGGGAACAGGGGCCCATAGGGGAACAGGGCCCATAGGAGAACAGGGGCCCATAGGGGACTCAACCCAATATTCCAGATTCAGCCAGAGCTTCCAGGATGTTTGTCTAGCAATGTATGTTCTACTATGTAATGCCATCGTTACAAAGAATGTTATCTGTGTGGGTCCCATAAAGGATGCAGTCTCCTGACCAGGGCCCTTAGGGGAACAGGGTCCCATATAGGATGCAGTCTCCTGACCAGGGCCCTTCGGGGAACAGGGTCCCATATAGGATGCAGTCTCCTGACCAGGGCCCTTTGGGAACAGGGTCCCATATAGGATGCAGTCTCCTGATCAGGGCCCTTCAGGGAACAGGGTCCCATATAGGATGCAGTCTCCTGACCAGGGCCCTTCGGGGAACAGGGGCCCATATAGGATGCAGTCTCCTGACCAGGGCCCTTCGGGGAACAGGGTCCCATATAGGATGCAGTCGCTTGACCAGGGCCCTTCAGGGAACAGGGTCCCATATAGGATGCAGTCTCCTGACCAGGGCCAATAGGGGAACAGGGTCCCATATATGATGCAGTCTCCTGACCAGGGCCCTTCGGGGAACATGGTCCCATATAGGATGCAGTCTCCTGACCAGGGCCCAAAGGGGAACAGGGTCCCATAGGGGATCAGGGTCCCATAGGGGAACAGGGTCCCATATAGGATGTAGTCTCCTGACCAGGGCCAATAGGGGAACAGGGTCCCATATAGGCATATAGGATGCAGTCTCCTGACCAGGGCCCTTCGGGGAACAGGGTCCCATATAGGCATATAGGGTGCAGTCTCCTGACCAGGGCCCAAAAGGGAACAGGGTCCCATATAGGATGCAGTCTCGTGACCAGGGCCCTTCGGGGAACAGGGTCCCATAGAGGATGCAGTCTCCTGACCAGGGCCCTTCGGGGAACAGGGTCCCTTATAGGATGCAGTCTCCTGACCAGGGCCCTTCAGGGAACAGGGTCCAGTATAGGATGCAGTCTCCTGACCAGGGCCCTTCGGGGAACAGGGTCCCATATAGGATGCAGTCTCCTGACCAGGGCCCAAAGGGGAACAGGGTCCCATATAGGATGCAGTCTCCTGACCAGGGCCCTTCGGGGAACAGGGTCCCATATAGAACACAGTCCATGATTCCAGAATGTATATCCATCATTGTTATTTTATGTCCACATTACAATGTATGTTACCTGTGTGTCCAGATGATGCGATACGACCCAAGACCCCATGTGAGATTGCTAGAGATGCCGTGCCACATGGCATAGTTGGAGCCTACATCCCCACGTGTGACGCTGCTGGACAATACACCCCTGAGCAATGTTGGGGCTCTACAGGTTAAAAAACACACACACACACACACACACACACACTATAAATGCTCCAATTGAGTGGAACATGACAATTCAAGATGTTACAGTAAAATGTGTAAATATTATTTATATTTAACAGGTTATTAACATGTCTTTCTGGTAGGTTACTGTTGGTGTGTGACCAGTACTGGACAGAAGATCCCGGGTACTGAGTCTCCACCAGGCACTCCTCCAATCAGATGTTCCACCCAGAGTAAGTGAGGCCCTGTGGTCTCATCCAACACCATCACCCATAGGGCCCATAGGGGAACAGGGCCCATAGGGGAACAGGGCCCATAGGGGAACAGGGGCCCAGTAGGGGAACAGGGGCCCAGTAGGGGAATAGGGGCCCAGTAGGGGAACAGGGGCCCAGTAGGGGAACAGGGGCCCAATAGGGGAACAGGGGCCCCTAGGGGAACAGGGGCCCACAGGGGAACAGGGGCCCATAGGGGACTCAACCCAAGATTCCAGATCCAGCCAGAGCTTCCAGGATGCTTGTCCAGCAATGTATGTTCTACTATGTAATGTCATCGTTACAAATAATGTTATCTGTGTGTTTAGATGGTATGATACGACCCAAGACACCCTGTGAGATTGATAGAGAAAATGCTTTGAAAAACGTCAGGCCTGGAGTCTACGTCCCCACGTGTGACAACGATGGACAATACACCCCTGAGCAATGTTCAGGCTCTACAGGTTACCACACACACCATAAATGCTCCAATTCAGTTTAACTTGACAATTCAATGTGTTACAGTAAAATGTGTAAATATTATATATTTAACAGGTTATTAACATGTCTTTCTGGTAGGTTACTGTTGGTGTGTGACCAGTTCTGGACAGAAGATCCCGGGTACTGAGACTAAACCAGGCACTCCTAGATTCAACTGTTCCACCCTGAGTAAGTGAGGCCCTGTGGTCTCATCCAACACCATCACCACTTTAAACTCCAACACATCACTACTCTTGCTTCCTACCTTGGATCTCTTTATGCTTTCTTTAAAAGATGCTAAACTGATTTCTGTATCATGATCTCTCTTCTTCCTGTGTCAATATCTCTCTTCTTTCTGTGTCATGATCTCTCTTCTTCCTGTGTTTTTCCACTTCCGACCATTCAGGTCATTAACCCTCATCCTCCCGCTACATACCATAAGAACTGACAGCTATATTGTTCTCAATCCTGAACAGCTGTTGCTTCACCAACTCATTCTTAATTTCCTGAATTTTTCATTTCGTACCTCCAACTCTCCGGGCGGGGTTCCAGGGGGAGGGTTCTGACTGGACGGGTCCTTAAAACCTCTTACTTCTACCCCTTCCTTTTTCGAAAATTCTGTTAAAAATCGCGCAACTTTTCAGCGTCCTGCTACTCATGCCAGGAATATAGTATATGCATATGATTAGTATGTGTGGATAGAAAACACTCTGAAGTTTATAAAACTGGTTAAATCACGGCTGTGACTATAACAGATCGTGTGTTTCATTGAAAAACGCAAGAAAAACTGCTCTCTGAAAGCTAAAAAAATTTTCCATAAGTCACTTCCACCAGTTATTAAAAGAGAACAGAATTTAATGGCGACCTGCCTGCAATTCATACAAATTCCGCACGATGGCGCCATTGTCCTAATTTTCAATTGAATTAATTGTTGGAAAATCCTTCTATCTGACCTCCATTTTCCCAGTCTTCACCCGGATGCAGTTGAGGGAGATATCAGATGGCATTGTTTTTGCAAGTGAAGACCTATTGAAAAGACATCGCCCTGTAATCATTTTGATAGATTATAAACGTTTACTAATACCTAAAGTTGGATTACAAAAGGATTTCGAAGTGTTTTGTGAAAGTTTATCGTCTACTTTTTTAATTTTAAAAAATTACGCAGCGTTTAAAAACGATGATTTTTTCTGAATGACACAGATCCCATACTAAGCTATTTTGGGTATATATGGACCGATTTAAACGAAAAAAAGACCCAATAGTGATGTTTATGGGGCATATAGGAGTGCCAAGAAAGAAGCTTGTCAAAGGTAATGAATGTTTTATATTTTATTTCTGCGTTTTGGGTAGCGCCGGCTACCGCAAAATCTGTTGTTTACGTGTCGAGCTGGCATTTTGGGGGGTGCATGCTATCAGATAATAGCTTCTCATGCTTTCGCCGAAAAGCATTTTAAAAATCTGACTTGCTGGCTAGGTTCACAACGAGTGTAGCTTTAATTCAATACCCTGCTTGTGAATTTTGATCAAAGATTGAGTTGTAACGAGTACATTTAGCATTTAGCGTAGCGCATTTGAATTTCCAGGGGCATACTTGAGACGTCTGCGTCTCAAGTATGGTCAAGAAGTTAAAAAGGAGAGGAGGGAGAATTTAACTCACAGGCAGGACAGAGAGAGACCCAGTGAAGAGCTTTGAAGATCTCTGAAGGAGTGAAGCAACAACTGAAGATTTCATAAATGTACATCTGAAATGACTTCCTATTCCGTATAGGGCCCTTCTCCTGATCAGGGCCCTTCTCCTGACCAGGGCCCTTCTCCTGATCAGGGCCCTTCAGGGAACAGGGTCCCATATAGGATGCAGTCTCCTGACCAGGGCCCTTCGGGGAACAGGGTCCCATATAGGATGCAGTCTCCTGACCAGGGCCCTTTGGGAACAGGGTCCCATATAGGATGCAGTCTCCTGATCAGGGCCCTTCAGGGAACAGGGTCCCATATAGGATGCAGTCTCCTGACCAGGGCCCTTCGGGGAACAGGGGCCCATATAGGATGTAGTCTCCTGACCAGGGCCCTTCGGGGAACAGGGTCCCATATAGGATGCAGTCGCTTGACCAGGGCCCTTCAGGGAACAGGGTCCCATATAGGATGCAGTCTCCTGACCAGGGCCCAAAGGGGAACAGGGTCCCATAGGGGATCAGGGTCCCATAGGGGAACAGGGTCCCATATAGGATGTAGTCTCCTGACCAGGGCCAATAGGGGAACAGGGTCCCATATAGGCATATAGGATGCAGTCTCCTGACCAGGGCCCTTCGGGGAACAGGGTCCCATATAGGCATATAGGATGCAGTCTCCTGACCAGGGCCCTTCGGGGAACAGGGTCCCATATAGGATGCAGTCTCGTGACCAGGGCCCTTCGGGGAACAGGGTCCCATATAGGATGCAGTCTCCTGACCAGGGCCCTTCGGGGAACAGGGTCCCATATAGGATGCAGTCTCCTGACCAGGGCCCAAAGGGGAACAGGGTCCCATAGGGGATTCAGTCTCCTGACCATTGCCAATAGGGGAACAGGGTCCCTTATAGGATGCAGTCTCCTGACCAGGGCCCTTCGGGGAACAGGGTCCCTTATAGGATGCTGTCTCCTGACCAGGGCCCTTCAGGGAACAGGGTCCAGTATAGGATGCAGTCTCCTGACCAGGGCCCTTCGGGGAACAGGGTCCCATATAGGATGCAGTCTCCTGACCAGGGCCCAAAGGGGAACAGGGTCCCATATAGGATGCAGTCTCCTGACCAGGGCCCTTCGGGGAACAGGGTCCCATATAGAACACAGTCCATGATTCCAGAATGTATATCCATCATTGTTATTTTATGTCCACATTACAATGTATGTTACCTGTGTGTCCAGATGATGCGATACGACCCAAGACCCCATGTGAGATTGCTAGAGATGCCGTGCCACATGGCATAGTTGGAGCCTACATCCCCACGTGTGACGCTGCTGGACAATACACCCCTGAGCAATGTTGGGGCTCTACAGGTTAAAAAACACACACACACACACACACACACACACACACACTAGAAATGCTCCAATTGAGTTGAACGTGACAATTCAATATGTTACAGTAAAATGTGTAAATATTATATATTTAACAGGTTATTAACATGTCTTTCTGGTAGGTTACTGTTGGTGTGTGACCAGTTCTGGACAGAAGATCCCGGGTACTGAGTCTCCACCAGGCACTCCTCCAATCAGATGTTCCACCCAGAGTAAGTGAGGCCCTGTGGTCTCATCCAACACCATCACCCATAGGGCCCATAGGGGAACAGGGTCCCATAGGGGAACAGGGCCCATAGGGGAACAGGGCCCATAGGGGAACAGGGCCCCATAGGGGAACAGGGCCCAATAGGGGAACAGGGGCCCAATAGGGGAACAGGGGCCCAGTAGGGGAACAGGGGCCCAATAGGGGAACAGGGGCCCCTAGGGGAACAGGGGCCCCTAGGAGAAAAGGGGCCCACAGGGGAACAGGGGCCCATAGGGGACTCAACCCAAGATTCCAGATCCAGCCAGAGCTTCCAGGATGTTTGTCCAGCAATGTATGTTCTACTATGTAATGTCATCGTTACAAATAATGTTATCTGTGTGTTTAGATGGTATGATACGACCCAAGACCCCCTGTGAGATTGATAGAGAAAATGCTTTGAAAAACGTCAGGCCTGGAGTCTACGTCCCCACGTGTGACAACACTGGACGATACACCCCTGAGCAATGTTGGAGCTCTACAGGTTAAAAAACGCACACACACACACACACACACACCATAAATGCTCCAATTCAGTTGAACGTGACAATTCAGTATGTTACAGTAAAATGTGTAAATATTATATATTTAACAGGTTATTAACATGTCTTTCTGGTAGGTTACTGTTGGTGTGTGACCAGTTCTGGACAGAAGATCCCGGGTACTGAGACTCCACCAGTCACTCCTAGAATCATCTGTTCCACCCAGAGTAAGTGAGGCCCTGTGGTCTCATCCAACACCATCACCACTTTAAACTCCAACACATCACTACTCTTGCTTCCTACCTTGGATCTCTTTATGCTTTCTTTACAAGATGCTAAACTGATTTCTGTATCATGATCTCTCTTCTTCCTGTGTAATGATCTCTCTTCTTCCTGTGTCATTATCTCTCTTCTTCCTGTGTCATTATCTCTCTTCTTCCTGTGTCATTATCTCTCTTCTTCCTGTGTCATTATCTCTTCTTCCTGTGTCATTATCTCTCTTCTTTCTGTGTCATGATCTCTCTTCTTCCTGTGTCATTATCTCTCTTCTTCCTGTGTCAAGATCTCTCTTCTTCCTGTGTCATTATCTCTCTTCTTTCTGTGTCATGATCTCTCTTCTTCCTGTGTCAGTATCTCTCTTCTTTCTGTGTCATGATCTCTCTTCTTCCTGTGTTTTTCCACTTCCGACCATTCAGGTCATTAACCCTCATCCTCCCGCTACATACCATAAGAACTGACAGCTATATTGTTCTCAATCCTGAACAGCTGTTGCTTCACCAACTCATTCTTAATTTCCTGAATTTTTTCTGAACTACTCGCCGCCATTTCGTACCTCCAACTCTCCGTGCGGGGTTCCAGGGGGAGGGTTCTGACTGGACGGGTCCTTAAAAAGGAGAGGAGGGAGAATTTAACTCACAGGCAGGAGAGAGAGAGAGAGACCCAGTGAAGACCTTTGAAGATCTCTGAAGGAGTGAAGCAACAACTGAAGATTTCAGAAATGTACATCTGAAATGACTTCCTATTCCGTATAGGGCCCTTCTCCTGATCAGGGCCCTTCTCCTGACCAGGGCCCTTCTCCTGACCAGGGCCCTTCTCCTGACCAGGGCCCTTCGGGGAACAGGGTCCCTTATAGGATGCAGTCTCCTGACCAGGGCCAATAGGGGAACAGTGTCCCATATAGGATGCAGTCTCCTGACAAGGGCCCATAGGGGAACAGGGTCCCATATAGGATGCAGTCTCCTGACCAGGGCCCAAAGGGGAACAGGGTCCAATATAGGATGAAGTCTCCTGACCAGGGCCAATAGGGGAACAGTGTCCCATATAGGATGCAGTCTCCTGACCAGGGCCCAAAAGGGAACAGGGTCCCATTTAGGATGCAGTCTCCTGACCAGGGCCCAAAGGGGAACAGGGTCCCATATAGGATGCAGTCTCCTGACCAGGGCCCAAAGGGGAACAGGGTCCCATATAGGATGCAGTCTCCTGACCAGGGCCCTTCGGGGAACAGGGTCCCATATAGGATGCAGTCTCGTGACCAGGGCCCAAATGGGAACAGGGTCCCATATAGGATGCAGTCTCCTGACCAGGGCCCAAAGGGGAACAGGGTCCCATATAGGATGCAGTCTCCTGACCAGGGCCCTTCGGGGAACAGGGTCCCATATAGGATGCAGTCTCCTGACCAGGGCCCAAAGGGGAACAGGGTCCCATATAGGATGCAGTCTCCTGACCAGGGCCCAAAGGGGAACAGGGTCCCATATAGGATGCAGTCCATGATTCCAGAATGTATATCCATCATTGTTATGTTATGTCCACATTACAATGTATGTTACCTGTGTGTCCAGATGATGTGATTCGACCCATGACCCCATGTGAGATTGCTAGAGATGCCGTGCCACATGACCTAGTTGGAGCCTACATCCCAACGTGTGACGCCAATGGACCATACACCCCTGAGCAATGTTGGGGCTCTACAGGTTAAAACACACACACACACACACACACACACACACACACTATAAATGCTCCAATTGAGTTGAACGTGACAATTCAATATGTTACAGTAAAATGTGTAAATATTATATATTTAACAGGTTATTAACATGTCTTTCTGGTAGGTTACTGTTGGTGTGTGACCAGTTCTGGACAGAAGATCCCGGGTACTGAGACTCCACCAGGCACTGCTATCAACTGTTCCACCAAGGTGTAAATGAGGCCCTGTGGTCTCATCCAACACCATCCCCACTTTAAACTCCAACACATCACTACTCTTGCTTCCTACCTTGGACCTCTTTATGCTTTCTTTACAAGATGCTAAACTGATTTCTGTATCATGATCTCTCTTCTTCCTGTCTTTCTGTATCACGATCTCTCTTCTTCCTGTGTCCCTCTGTCATGACATCTCTTCATCTCTTCTAATTTAATTATAATTATGGCGGCTTTGGTCCTCCAAAGAGATCGACATGTCACTCCAATATATACAGGAGTTCAGCAGAGTCCACAATCAGAACCATGCTACTCTGAGTCTGAAGAATTGTTCCAGACCACAGAGGGATGAAAGACCCCTTGACTGAGTCTACATCGTCACATTTCACTAAATCATTCCATTGTTTGCTTCATGCATTATATCATCCTGTAAAATAAAGGACATGCTCTTCATCTTTACATGAGTAAATGTTGTATTAGAACTTGTAGGATGAAAGATGATTCGTATTCCCTGGTTTTGTTACATGTTGATGCCATCTGATCTTTCAGGGACAGACTGATCTATTAGTGGTTAGGGTACTTCACATTTATACCAATATTTGGAGGCAGGGAGGAAACTTGCCTGAACATGGTCAGTACAGTATTAGCTAGAATGTGTGGGTGATTCACATCATTGCCCTCTGTGAACAGGACATCCAAGAAGTTAAATTAATAACTTTAGTGGGGTAAGTAAATGTTCAGCCTATAATTTGCTAACTAGATCATTTTATAACTAAAACACACCACATGACAAAGTATGTGGTCACCTGCTCGTTAAACATCTCATTCCAAAATCATGGAGTTGGTCCCCCCTTTTGTTATAACTACCTCAAGTCTTCTGGGAAGGCCTTGCACTAGATGTCAGAACATTGCTGTGGGGGACGTGCTTCCATTCAGCCACAACAGCATTAATGAGGTCGGGCACTGATTTTAGGCGATTAGGCCTGAATCGTAGTTGGCGTTCCGATTCATCCCAAAATAATTTGATGGGGTTGAGGTCAGGGCTCTGTGCAGGCCAGTCAAGTTCTTCCACACCAATCTCAAAAAACAATTTATGTATAAACCTGCACGGGGGGATTGTCATGCTGAAACAGGAAAGGGCCTTCCACAAACTCAAAGTTGGAAGCACAGAATCGTCTACAATGTCATTGTATGCAGTAGCGTTAAGATTTGCCTTCACTGGAATTAAGGGGCCCGAACCATGAACAACGGCACCAGACCATTATTCCTCCTCCACCAAACTTTATTTGGCACTATGCATTCGGGCAGGTCGCATTTCTCCAAACAGATGTCAAAGAAAAGCTCTCACGCACACACACACACAGCAAGGATGGAGTGACACAGTGCGGTGCTTTAAAGACACACAGAGCCGGCAATGGCATTACCATAATCTCTAGGCTGTGCCGAGTTCAACGAGATGCCCTGCTAGACCGTAGCTCGCTCGGAAAATGTGGATTATCAGCACCAATTAAGGTCGCGGCTCGGGCTCCAAATTACCTATTGAGCTGAAACTTGGGATTTGAGGTCGCCTCAGCTAGGCCTACACATAATGTCAGTTACAGTTTTGGAAACTTTAGAGTGTTTTCTAACCTAAACTGTCAATTATATGCATAATTATATGCATATTCTAGCATCTTGTCCTGACAAAATATCCTGTTTACTACGGAAACGTTATTTTTCCAAAAATGAAAATACTGCCCCCTAGTCACAAAAGGTTAAACCATAATAAAGCATATAACACGTAGTTACTATCTTTCTGCGGGTCCAGTTCTGACATTATGTGTAGGCCTAGCTGAGGCGACCTCAAATCCCAAGTTTCAGCTCAATAGGTAATTTGGAGCCCGAGCCGCGACCTTAATTGGTGCTGATAATCCACATTTTCCGGGAGTTGCTACGGGGTCCCTGAATGAGCTATCGGACACAAACGTTGGGGTCCGTCTTTATGTGCCGATGCGGTTTTAATGCACCTAGTCTAGTGGCTCTGGGACTTTTCTAAATGTCGTCATTTTCGTAATGGTGAAAATGAATTGAAGTTATTGCAAATGCACGAGGCTGTTTCTCAATCTGAGAACGTTCTAGAGCCACAACTCACCGTGCACTATCAACTTGAGCTCTATAACAGGTTTCTACATTTTCAGAGCTCTAGGTGTGACTGTTCTTTGATAGTTTGGTAACTATTGCAGGCTCTGTGTCTCTGAGCCCCACACTGTGTCACTCCATCCTTGCTGTGTGTGTGTGTGTGTGTGTGTGTGTGAGTTTTTCTTGGAAATCTGATGGGATGAATGACTGATTTACAGTTCATGATGGTTGCATAATCAGACATTTGAAGTTTTGGAAAGATCAGACTTTTTTAACGTTCAAAACAGCCCCTTTGACCCCAATTATGGTACAGGAAGCTAAAAGTCAACCCATATCCTCATTGGGGTAGGCTTTTACAGAATCCAGGTTTGTAATATTTCTCGCAAACTGCAGGTTGGGTATGGCAAAACTTTTAGGGTGATTTTAACCACTTCCGGTTGCTTCAGGAAGCTTAGAATCAACACAAGGAGACCTCATAGTGGCCTGATGGATTTTCATCGAAGACAGGTTCATAAGGCATTCATAACCCACATAGGCTTCAGGTTGACTTTAGAAGAAAAGGCAATGTATTCCTATGGGGAGAGATGTCAATGTAAACTGTGAGATTAAAAAAAATAATGTTTTCACTGTTAAGGGTTAATGCCACATGGTCAAGGTTAGGCTTGCACAGATCGTCAATTGTGCTTCTAACACTAACGGTTCTCTCTCTACTTTTTTTCACGGTCGCTGCGCTCAGACCGAGCGAGCTACGGTCTAGCAGGGCATCTCATTGAACTTGGCACAGCCTAGAGATTATGGTAATGCCGGCTCTGTGTGTCTTTAAAGCACCGCACTGTGTCACTCCATCCTTGCTGTGTGTGTGTGTGCGTGAGAGCTTTTCTTTGACATCTGTTTGGAGAAATGCGACCTGCCCGAATGCATAGTGCCAAATAAAGTTTGGTGGAGGAGGAATAATGGTCTGGTGCCGTTGTTCATGGTTCGGGCCCCTTAATTCCAGTGAAGGCAAATCTTAACGCTACTGCATACAATGACATTGTAGACGATTCTGTGCTTCCAACTTTGAGTTTGTGGAAGGCCCTTTCCTGTTTCAGCATGACAATCCCCCCCGTGCAGGTTTATACATAAAATGTTTTTTGAGATTGGTGTGGAAGAACTTGACTGGCCTGCACAGAGCCCTGACCTCAACCCCATCAAATTATTTTGGGATGAATCGGAACGCCAACTACGAGCCAGGCCTAATCGCCTAAAATCAGTGCCCGACCTCATTAATGCTGTTGTGGCTGAATGGAAGCACGTCCCCCACAGCAATGTTCTGACATCTAGTGCAAGGCCTTCCCAGAAGACTTGAGGTAGTTATAACAAAAGGGGGGACCAACTCCATGATTTTGGAATGAGATGTTTGACGAGCAGGTGACCACATACTTTGTCATGTGGTGTGTTTTAGTTATAAAATTATCTAGTTAGCAAATTGTAGGCTGAACATTTACTTACCCCACTAAAGTTATTCATTTCACTTCTTGGATGTCCTATTCACAGAGGGCAATGATGTGAATCACCCATACATTCTAGCTAATACTGTACTGACCATGTTCAGGCAAGTTTCCTTCCCTGACTCCAAATATTGGTATAAATGTGAAGTACCCTAACCACTAATAGATCAGTCTGGCCCTGAAAGATCAGATGGCATCAACATGTAACAAAACCAGGGAATATGAATCATCTTTCATCCTACAAGTTCTAATACAACATTTACTCATGTAAAGATGAAGAGCATGTCCTTTATTTTACAGGATGATATAATGCATGAAGCAAACAATGGAATGATTTAGTGAAATGTGACGATGTAGACTCAGTCAAGGGGTCTTTCATCCCTCTGTGGTCTGGAACAATTCTTCAGACTCAGAGTAGCATGTTTCTGATTGTGGACTCTGCTGAACTCCTGTATATATTGGAATGACATTTGGATGTCTTTTGGGGACCACAGCCGCCATAATTAGAATTAAATTAGAAGAGATGAAGAGATGTCATGACAGAGGGACACAGGAAGAAGAGAGATCATGATACAGAAATCAGTTTAGCATCTTGTAAAGAAAGCATAAAGAGGTCCAAGGTAGGAAGCAAGAGTAGTGATGTGTTGGAGTTTAAAGTGGGGATGGTGTTGGATGAGACCACAGGGCCTCATTTACACCTTGGTGGAACAGTTGATAGTAGTGCCTGGTGGAGTCTCAGTACCCGGGATCTTCTGTCCAGAACTGGTCACACACCAACAGTAACCTACCAGAAAGACATGTTAATAACCTGTTAAATATATAATATTTACACATTTTACTGTAACATATTGAATTGTCATGTTGAACTCAATTGGAGCATTTATAGTGTGTGTGTGTGTGTGTGTGTGTGTGTGTGTGTGTGTGTGTGTGTGTGTGTGTGTGTGTGTGTGTGTGTGTGTGTGTGTTTTAACCTGTAGAGCCCCAACATTGCTCAGGGGTGTATTGTCCAGCAGCGTCACACGTGGGGATGTAGGCTCCAACTAGGTCATGTGTCACGGCATCTCTAGCAATCTCACATGGGGTCATGGGTCGTATCGCATCATCTGGACACACAGGTAACATACATTGTAATGTGGACATAAAATAACAATGATGGATATACATTCTGGAATCATGGACTGCATCCTATATGGGACCCTGTTCCCCTTTGGGCCCTGGTCAGGAGACTGCATCCTATATGGGACCCTGTTCCCATTTCGGCCCTGGTCAGGAGACTGCATCCTATATGGGACCCTGTTCCCCTTTGGGCCCAGGTCAGGAGACTGCATCCTATATGGGACCCTGTTCCCATTTGGGCCCTGGTCACGAGACTGCATCCTATATGGGACCCTGTTCCCCGAAGGGCCCTGGTCAGGAGACTGCATCATATATGGGACCCTGTTCCCCTTTGGGCCCTGGTCAGGAGACTGCATCCTATATGGGACCCTGTTCCCCGAAGGGCCCTGGTCAGGAGACTGCTTCCTATATGGGACACTGTTCCCTTTGGGCCCTGGTCAGGAGACTGCATCCTATATGGGACCCTGTTCCCTTTTGGGCCCTGGTCAGGAGACTGCATCCTATATGGGACACTGTTCCCCTATTGGCCCTTGTCAGGAGACTGCATCCTATATTGGACCCTGTTCCCCTTTGGGCCCTGGTCAGGAGACTGCATCCTAAATGGGACCCTGTTCACTTTTGGGCCCTGGTCAGGAGACTGCATCCTATATGGGACACTGTTCCCCTATTGGCCCTGGTCAGGAGACTGCATCCTATATTGGACCCTGTTCCCCTTTGGGCCCTGGTCAGGAGACTGCATCCTATATGGGACCCTGTTCCCCTATGGGCCCTGGTCAGGAGACTGCATCCTATATGGGACACTGTTCCCCTATTGGCCCTGGTCAGGAGAGTGCATCCTATATGGGACACTGTTCCCCTATTGGCCCTGGTCAGGAGACTGCATCCTATAAGGGACCCTGTTCCCCGAAGGGCCCTGGTCAGGAGAAGGGCCCTATACGGAATAGGAAGACATTTCAGATGTACATTTCTGAAATCTTCAGTTGTTGCTTCACTCCTTCAGAGATCTTCAAAGGTCTTCACTGGGTCTCTCTCTCTCTGTCCTACCTGTGAGTTAAATTCTCCCTCCTCTCCTTTTTAAGGACCCGTCCAGTCAGAACCCTCCCCCTGGAACCCCGCACGGAGAGTTGGAGGTACGAAATGGCGGCGAGTAGTTCAGAAAAAATGCAGGAAATTAAGAATGAGTTGGTGAAGCAACAGCTGTTCAGGATTGACAACAATATAGCTGTCAGTTCTTATGGTATGTAGCGGGAGGATGAGGGTTAATGACCTGAATGGTCGGAAGTGGAAAAACACAGGAAGAAGAGAGATCATGACACAGAAAGAAGAGAGATAATGACACAGGAAGAAGAGATAATGACACAGGAAGAAGAGAGATAATGACACAGGAAGAAGAGAGATAATGACACAGGAAGAAGAGAGATAATGACACAGGAAGAAGAGAGATCATGACACAGGAAGAAGAGAGATCATGATACAGAAATCAGTTTAGCATCTTGTAAAGAAAGCATAAAGAGATCCAAGGTAGGAAGCAAGAGTAGTGATGTGTTGGAGTTTAAAGTGGTGATGGTGTTGGATGAGACCACAGGGCCTCACTTACTCAGGGTGGAACAGATGATTCTAGGAGTGACTGGTGGAGTCTCAGTACCCGGGATCTTCTGTCCAGTACTGGTCACACACCAACAGTAACCTACCAGAAAGACATGTTAATAACCTGTTAAATATATAATATTTACACATTTTACTGTAACATATTGAATTGTCACGTTCAACTCAATTGGAGCATTTATAGTGTGTGTGTGCGTGTGTGTGTGTGGTGTGTGTGTGTGTGTGTTTTAACCTGTAGAGCCTGAACATTGCTCAGGGGTGTATCGTCCAGTGATTTCACACGTGGGGACGTAGACTCCAGGCCTGACGTTTTTCAAAGCATTTTCTCTATCAATCTCACAGGGGGTCTTGGGTCGTATCATACCATCTAAACACACAGATAACATTATTTGTAACGATGACATTACATAGTAGAACATACATTGCTGGACAAACATCCTGGAAGCTCTGGCTGGATCTGGAATCTTGGGTTGAGTCCCCTATGGGCCCCTGTTCCCCTGTGGGCCCCTTTTCTCCTAGGGGCCCCTGTTCCCCTAGGGGCCCCTGTTCCCCTATTGGGCCCCTGTTCCCCTACTGGGCCCCTGTTCCCCTATTGGGCCCCTGTTCCCCTATTGGGCCCTGTTCCCCTATGGGGCCCTGTTCCCCTATGGGCCCTGTTCCCCTATGGGCCCTGTTCCCCTATGGGACCATGTTCCCCTATGGGCCCTATGGGTGATGGTGTTGGATGAGACCACAGGGCCTCACTTACTCTGGGTGGAACATCTGATTGGAGGAGTGCCTGGTGGAGACTCAGTACCCGGGATCTTCTGTCCAGTACTGGTCACACACCAACAGTAACCTACCAGAAAGACAAATATATAATATTTACACATTTTACTGTAACATCTTGAATTGTCATGTTCCACTCAATTGGAGCATTTATAGTGTGTGTGTGTGTGTGTGTGTGTGTGTGTGTGTTTTTTAACCTGTAGAGCCCCAACATTGCTCAGGGGTGTATTGTCCAGCAGCGTCACACGTGGGGATGTAGGCTCCAACTATGCCATGTGGCACGGCATCTCTAGCATCCTCACATGGGGTCTTGGGTCGTATCGCATCATCTGGACACACAGGTAACATACATTGTAATGTGGACATAAAATAACAATGATGGATATACATTCTGGAATCATGGACTGTGTTCTATATGGGACCCTGTTCCCCGAAGGGCCCTGGTCAGGAGACTGCATCCTATATGTGACCCTGTTTCCCTTTGGGCCCTGGTCAGGAGACTGCATCCTATATGGGACCCTGTTCCCCGAAGGGCCCTGGTCAGGAGACTGCATCCTATACTGGACCCTGTTCCCTGAAGGGCCCTGGTCAGGAGACTGCATCCTATAAGGGACCCTGTTCCCCGAAGGGCCCTGGTCAGGAGACTGCATCCTATAAGGGACCCTGTTCCCCTATTGGCAATGGTCAGGAGACTGAATCCCCTATGGGACCCTGTTCCCCTTTGGGCCCTGGTCAGGAGACTGCATCCTATATGGGACCCTGTTCCCCGAAGGGCCCTGGTCAGGAGACTGCATCCTATATGGGACCCTGTTCCCCGAAGGGCCCTGGTCACGAGACTGCATCCTATATGGGACCCTGTTCCCTTTTGGGCCCTGGTCAGGAGACTGCATCCTATATGCCTATATGGGACCCTGTTCCCCGAAGGGCCCTGGTCAGGAGACTGCATCCTATATGCCTATATGGGACCCTGTTCCCCTATTGGCCCTGGTCAGGAGACTACATCCTATATGGGACCCTGTTCCCCTATGGGACCCTGATCCCCTATGGGACCCTGTTCCCCTTTGGGCCCTGGTCAGGAGACTGCATCCTATATGGGACCATGTTCCCCGAAGGGCCCTGGTCAGGAGACTGCATCCTATATGGGACCCTGTTCCCCTATTGGCCCTGGTCAGGAGACTGCATCCTATATGGGACCCTGTTCCCTGAAGGGCCCTGGTCAAGCGACTGCATCCTATATGGGACCCTGTTCCCCGAAGGGCCCTGGTCAGGAGACTGCATCCTATATGGGCCCCTGTTCCCCGAAGGGCCCTGGTCAGGAGACTGCATCCTATATGGGACCCTGTTCCCAAAGGGCCCTGGTCAGGAGACTGCATCCTATATGGGACCCTGTTCCCCTTTGGGCCCTGGTCAGGAGACTGCATCCTATATGGGACCCTGTTCCCTGAAGGGCCCTGGTCAGGAGACTGCATCCTATATGGGACCCTGTTCCCTGAAGGGCCCTGGTCAGGAGAAGGGCCCTGGTCAGGAGAAGGGCCCTGGTCAGGAGAAGGGCCCTGGTCAGGAGAAGGGCCCTGGTCAGGAGAAGTGCCCTGGTCAGGAGAAGGGCCCTGATCAGGAGAAGGGCCCTGATCAGGAGAAGGGCCCTATACGGAATAGGAAGTCATTTCAGATGTACATTTCTGAAATCTTCAGTTGTTGCTTCACTCCTTCAGAGATCTTCAAAGCTCTTCACTGGGTCTCTCTCTGTCCTGCCTGTGAGTTAAATTCTCCCTCCTCTCCTTTTTAACTTCTTGACCATACTTGAGACGCAGACGTCTCAAGTATGCCCCTGGAAATGCAAATGCGCTACGCTAAATGTACTCGTTACAACTCAATCTTTGATCAAAATTCACAAGCAGGGTATTGAATTAAAGCTACACTCGTTGTGAACCTAGCCAGCAAGTCAGATTTTTAAAATGCTTTTCGGCGAAAGCATGAGAAGCTATTATCTGATAGCATGCACCCCCCAAATGCCAGCTCGACACGTAAACAACAGATTTTGCGGTAGCCGGCGCTACCCAAAACGCAGAAATAAAATATAAAACATTCATTACCTTTGACAAGCTTCTTTCTTGGCACTCCTATATGCCCCATAAACATCACTATTGGGTCTTTTTTTCGTTTAAATCGGTCCATATATACCCAAAATAGCTTAGTATGGGATCTGTGTCATTCAGAAAAAATCATCGTTTTTAAACGCTGCGTAATTTTTTAAAATGAAAAAAGTCGACGATAAACTTTCACAAAACACTTCGAAATCCTTTTGTAATCCAACTTTAGGTATTAGTAAACGTTTATAATCTATCAAAATGATTACAGGGCGATGTCTTTTCAATAGGTCTTCACTTGCAAAAACAATGCCATCTGATATCTCCCTCAACTGCATCCGGGTGAAGACTGGGAAAATGGAGGTCAGATAGAAGGATTTTCCAACAATTAATTCAATTGAAAATTAGGACAATGGCGCCATCGTGCGGAATTTGTATGAATTGCAGGCAGGTCGCCATTAAATTCTGTTCTCTTTTAATAACTGGTGGAAGTGACTTATGGAAATTTTTTTTAGCTTTCAGAGAGCAGTTTTTCTTGCGTTTTTCAATGAAACACACGATCTGTTATAGTCACAGCCGTGATTTAACCAGTTTTATAAACTTCAGAGTGTTTTCTATCCACACATACTAATCATATGCATATACTATATTCCTGGCATGAGTAGCAGGACGCTGAAAAGTTGCGCGATTTTTAACAGAATTTTCGAAAAAGGAAGGGGTAGAAGTAAGAGGTTTTAAGGACCCGTCCAGTCAGAACCCTCCCCCTGGAACCCCGCCCGGAGAGTTGGAGGTACGAAATGGCGGCGAGTAGTTCAGAAAAAATTCAGGAAATTAAGAATGAGTTGGTGAAGCAACAGCTGTTCAGGATTGACAACAATATAGCTGTCAGTTCTTATGGTATGTAGCGGGAGGATGAGGGTTAATGACCTGAATGGTCGGAAGTGGAAAAACACAGGAAGAAGAGAGATCATGACACAGAAAGAAGAGAGATAATGACACAGGAAGAAGAGAGATCATGACACAGGAAGAAGAGAGATCATGACACAGGAAGAAGAGAGATCATGACACAGGAAGAAGAGATAATGGCACAGGAAGAAGAGAGATAATGACACAGGAAGAAGAGAGATAATGACACAGGAAGAAGAGAGATCATGACACAGGAAGAAGAGAGATAATGACACGGGAAGAAGAGAGATCATGATACAGAAATCAGTTTAGCATCTTGTAAAGAAAGCATAAAGAGATCCAAGGTAGGAAGCAAGAGTAGTGATGTGTTGGAGTTTAAAGTGGTGATGGTGTTGGATGAGACCACAGGGCCTCACTTACTCTGGGTGGAACATCTGATTGGAGGAGTGCCTGGTGGAGACTCAGTACCCGGGATCTTCTGTCCAGAACTGGTCACACACCAACAGTAACCTACCAGAAAGACATGTTAATAACCTGTTAAATATATAATATTTACACATTTTACTGTAACATATTGAATTGTCACGTTCAACTCAATTGGAGCATTTCTAGTGTGTGTGTGTGTGTGTGTGTGTGTGTGTGTGTGTGTGTTTTTTAACCTGTAGAGCCCCAACATTGCTCAGGGGTGTATTGTCCAGCAGCGTCACACGTGGGGATGTAGGCTCCAACTATGCCATGTGGCACGGCATCTCTAGCAATCTCACATGGGGTCTTGGGTCGTATCGCATCATCTGGACACACAGGTAACATACATTGTAATGTGGACATAAAATAACAATGATGGATATACATTCTGGAATCATGGACTGTGTTCTATATGGGACCCTGTTCCCCGAAGGGCCCTGGTCAGGAGACTGCATCCTATATGGGACCCTGTTCCCCTTTGGGCCCTGGTCAGGAGACTGCATCCTATATGGGACCCTGTTCCCCGAAGGGCCCTGGTCAGGAGACTGCATCCTATACTGGACCCTGTTCCCTGAAGGGCCCTGGTCAGGAGACTGCATCCTATAAGGGACCCTGTTCCCCGAAGGGCCCTGGTCAGGAGACTGCATCCTATAAGGGACCCTGTTCCCCTATTGGCAATGGTCAGGAGACTGAATCCCCTATGGGACCCTGTTCCCCTTTGGGCCCTGGTCAGGAGACTGCATCCTATATGGGACCCTGTTCCCCGAAGGGCCCTGGTCAGGAGACTGCATCCTATATGGGACCCTGTTCCCCGAAGGGCCCTGGTCACGAGACTGCATCCTATATGGGACCCTGTTCCCTTTTGGGCCCTGGTCAGGAGACTGCATCCTATATGCCTATATGGGACCCTGTTCCCCGAAGGGCCCTGGTCAGGAGACTGCATCCTATATGCCTATATGGGACCCTGTTCCCCTATTGGCCCTGGTCAGGAGACTACATCCTATATGGGACCCTGTTCCCCTATGGGACCCTGATCCCCTATGGGACCCTGTTCCCCTTTGGGCCCTGGTCAGGAGACTGCATCCTATATGGGACCATGTTCCCCGAAGGGCCCTGGTCAGGAGACTGCATCCTATATGGGACCCTGTTCCCCTATTGGCCCTGGTCAGGAGACTGCATCCTATATGGGACCCTGTTCCCTGAAGGGCCCTGGTCAAGCGACTGCATCCTATATGGGACCCTGTTCCCCGAAGGGCCCTGGTCAGGAGACTACATCCTATATGGGCCCCTGTTCCCCGAAGGGCCCTGGTCAGGAGACTGCATCCTATATGGGACCCTGTTCCCTGAAGGGCCCTGATCAGGAGACTGCATCCTATATGGGACCCTGTTCCCAAAGGGCCCTGGTCAGGAGACTGCATCCTATATGGGACCCTGTTCCCCGAAGGGCCCTGGTCAGGAGACTGCATCCTATATGGGACCCTGTTCCCTGAAGGGCCCTGGTCAGGAGAAGGGCCCTGGTCAGGAGAAGGGCCCTGATCAGGAGAAGGGCCCTATACGGAATAGGAAGTCATTTCAGATGTACATTTATGAAATCTTCAGTTGTTGCTTCACTCCTTCAGAGATCTTCAAAGCTCTTCACTGGGTCTCTCTCTGTCCTGCCTGTGAGTTAAATTCTCCCTCCTCTCCTTTTTAACTTCTTGACCATACTTGAGACGCAGACGTCTCAAGTATGCCCCTGGAAATTCAAATGCGCTACGCTAAATGCTAAATGTACTCGTTACAACTCAATCTTTGATCAAAATTCACAAGCAGGGTATTGAATTAAAGCTACACTCGTTGTGAACCTAGCCAGCAAGTCAGATTTTTAAAATGCTTTTCGGCGAAAGCATGAGAAGCTATTATCTGATAGCATGCACCCCCCAAAATGCCAGCTCGACACGTAAACAACAGATTTTGCGGTAGCCGGCGCTACCCAAAACGCAGAAATAAAATATAAAACATTCATTACCTTTGACAAGCTTCTTTCTTGGCACTCCTATATGCCCCATAAACATCACTATTGGGTCTTTTTTTCGTTTAAATCGGTCCATATATACCCAAAATAGCTTAGTATGGGATCTGTGTCATTCAGAAAAAATCATCGTTTTTAAACGCTGCGTAATTTTTTAAAATTAAAAAAGTAGACGATAAACTTTCACAAAACACTTCGAAATCCTTTTGTAATCCAACTTTAGGTATTAGTAAACGTTTATAATCTATCAAAATGATTACAGGGCGATGTCTTTTCAATAGGTCTTCACTTGCAAAAACAATGCCATCTGATATCTCCCTCAACTGCATCCGGGTGAAGACTGGGAAAATGGAGGTCAGATAGAAGGATTTTCCAACAATTAATTCAATTGAAAATTAGGACAATGGCGCCATCGTGCGGAATTTGTATGAATTGCAGGCAGGTCGCCATTAAATTCTGTTCTCTTTTAATAACTGGTGGAAGTGACTTATGGAAATTTTTTTTAGCTTTCAGAGAGCAGTTTTTCTTGCGTTTTTCAATGAAACACACGATCTGTTATAGTCACAGCCGTGATTTAACCAGTTTTATAAACTTCAGAGTGTTTTCTATCCACACATACTAATCATATGCATATACTATATTCCTGGCATGAGTAGCAGGACGCTGAAAAGTTGCGCGATTTTTAACAGAATTTTCGAAAAAGGAAGGGGTAGAAGTAAGAGGTTTTAAGGACCCGTCCAGTCAGAACCCTCCCCCTGGAACCCCGCCCGGAGAGTTGGAGGTACGAAATGAAAAATTCAGGAAATTAAGAATGAGTTGGTGAAGCAACAGCTGTTCAGGATTGAGAACAATATAGCTGTCAGTTCTTATGGTATGTAGCGGGAGGATGAGGGTTAATGACCTGAATGGTCGGAAGTGGAAAAACACAGGAAGAAGAGAGATCATGACACAGAAAGAAGAGAGATATTGACACAGGAAGAAGAGAGATCATGATACAGAAATCAGTTTAGCATCTTTTAAAGAAAGCATAAAGAGATCCAAGGTAGGAAGCAAGAGTAGTGATGTGTTGGAGTTTAAAGTGGTGATGGTGTTGGATGAGACCACAGGGCCTCACTTACTCTGGGTGGAACAGATGATTCTAGGAGTGCCTGGTGGAGTCTCAGTACCCGGGATCTTCTGTCCAGAACTGGTCACACACCAACAGTAACCTACCAGAAAGACATGTTAATAACCTGTTAATATAAATAATATTTACACATTTTACTGTAACATATTGAATTGTCATGTTCAAATCAATTGGAGCATTTATAGTTTGTGTGTGTGTGTGTGTGTGTGTGTGTGTGTGTGTGTGTGTGTGTGTGTGTGTGTGTGTGTGTGTGTGTGTGTGTGTGTGTGTGTGTGTGTGTGTGTGTGTGTGTGTGTGTGTGTGTGTGTTTTAACCTGTAGAGCCCCAACATTGCTCAGGGGTGTATAGTCCAGCAGCGTCACACGTGGGGATGTAGGCTCCAACTAGGTCATGTGGCACTGCATCTCTAGCAATCTCACATGGGGTCTTGGGTCGTATCGCATCATCTGGACACACAGGTAACATACATTGTAATGTGGACATAAAATAACAATGATGGATATACATTCTGGAATCATGGACTGTGTTCTATATGGGACCCTGTTCCCCTTTGGGCCCTGGTCAGGAGACTGCATCCTATAAGGGACCCTTTTCCCCGAAGGGCCCTGGTCAGGAGACTGCTTCCTATAAGGGACCCTGTTCCCCTATGGGCCCTGGTCAGGAGACTGCATCCTATATGGGACACTGTTCCCCTAAGGGCCCTGGTCAGGAGACTGCATCCTATATGGGACCCTATTCCCTTATTGGCCCTGGTCAGGAGACTGCATCCTATATGGGACCCTATTCCCTTATTGGCCCTGGTCAGGAGACTGCATCCTATATGGGACCCTATTCCCTTATTGGCCCTGGTCAGGAGACTGCATCCTATATGGGACCCTGTTCCCCTTTGGGACCCTGTTCCCCTTTGGGCCCTGGTCAGGAGACTGCATCCTATATGGGACCCTGTTCCCCGAAGGGCCCTGGTCAGGAGACTGCATCCTATATGGGACACTGTTCCCCGAAGGGCCCTGGTCAGGAGACTGCTTCCTATATGGGACCCTGTTCCCCGAAGGGCCCTGGTCAGGAGACTGCATCCTATATGGGACCCTGTTCCCCGAAGGGCCCTGGTCAGGAGACTGCTTCCTATTTGGGACACTGTTCCCTTTGGGCCCTGGTCAGGAGACTGCATCCTATATGGGACCCTGTTCCTCGAAGGGCCCTGGTCAGGAGACTGCATCCTATATGGGCCCCTGTTCCTCTAAGGGCCCTGGTCAGGAGACTGCATCCTATATTGGACCCTGTTCCCCTTTGGGCCCTGGTCAGGAGACTGCATCCTATATGGGACCCTGTTCCCCGAAGGGCCCTGGTCAGGAGACTGCATCCTATATGGGACCCTGTTCCCCGAAGGGCCCTGGTCAGGAGACTGCATCATATATGGGACCCTGTTCCCCGAAGGGCCCTGGTCAGGAGACAGCATCCTATATGGGCCCCTGTTCCCCTATGGGCCCTGGTCAGGAGACAGCATCCTATATGGGACCCTATTCCCTTATTGGCCCTGGTCAGGAGACTGCATCCTATATGGGCCCCTGTTCCCCGAAGGGCCCTGGTCAGGAGACTGCCTCCTATATGGGCCCCTGTTCCCCGAAGGGCCCTGGTCAGGAGACAGCATCCTATATGGGCCCCTGTTCCCTGAAGGGCCCTGATCAGGAGACTGCATCCTATATGGGCCCCTGTTCCCTGAAGGGCCCTGGTCAGGAGACAGCATCCTATATGGGCCCCTGTTCCCTGAAGGGCCGTGGTCAGGAGACAGCATCCTATATGGGCCCCTGTTCCCCTTTGGGCCCTGGTCAGGAGACTGCATCCTATATGGGCCCCTGTTCCCCGAAGGGCCCTGGTCAGGAGACTGCATCCTATATGGGACCCTGTTCCCCTTTGGGCCCTGGTCAGGAGACTGAATCCTATAGGGGACCCTGTTCCCCTTTGGGCCCTGATCAGGAGACAGCATCCTATATGGGCCCCTGTTCCCCGAAGGGCCCTGGTCAGGAGACAGCATCCTATATGGGCCCCTGTTCCCCGAAGGGCCCTGGTCAGGAGACTGCATCCTATATGGGACCCTGTTCCCCGAAGGGCCCTGGTCAGGAGACTGCATCCTACATGGGACCCTGTTCCCCGAAGGGCCCTGGTCAGGAGACTGAATCCTATAGGGGACACTGTTCCCCTTTGGGCCCTGGTCAGGAGACTGCATCCTATATGGGACCCTGTTCTCCTATGGGCCCTGGTCAGGAGACTGCATCCTATATGGGCCCCTGTTCCCTGAAGGGCCCTGGTCAGGAGAAGGGCCCTGGTCAGGAGAAGGGCCCTGATCAGGAGAAGGGCCCTATACGGAATAGGAAGTCATTTCAGATGTACATTTATGAAATCTTCAGTTGTTGCTTCACTCCTTCAGAGATCTTCAAAGCTCTTCACTGGGTCTCTCTCTGTCCTGCCTGTGAGTTAAATTCTCCCTCCTCTCCTTTTTAACTTCTTGACCATACTTGAGACGCAGACGTCTCAAGTATGCCCCTGGAAATTCAAATGCGCTACGCTAAATGCTAAATGTACTCGTTACAACTCAATCTTTGATCAAAATTCACAAGCAGGGTATTGAATTAAAGCTACACTCGTTGTGAACCTAGCCAGCAAGTCAGATTTTTAAAATGCTTTTCGGCGAAAGCATGAGAAGCTATTATCTGATAGCATGCACCCCCCAAAATGCCAGCTCGACACGTAAACAACAGATTTTGCGGTAGCCGGCGCTACCCAAAACGCAGAAATAAAATATAAAACATTCATTACCTTTGACAAGCTTCTTTCTTGGCACTCCTATATGCCCCATAAACATCACTATTGGGTCTTTTTTTCGTTTAAATCGGTCCATATATACCCAAAATAGCTTAGTATGGGATCTGTGTCATTCAGAAAAAATCATCGTTTTTAAACGCTGCGTAATTTTTTAAAATTAAAAAAGTAGACGATAAACTTTCACAAAACACTTCGAAATCCTTTTGTAATCCAACTTTAGGTATTAGTAAACGTTTATAATCTATCAAAATGATTACAGGGCGATGTCTTTTCAATAGGTCTTCACTTGCAAAAACAATGCCATCTGATATCTCCCTCAACTGCATCCGGGTGAAGACTGGGAAAATGGAGGTCAGATAGAAGGATTTTCCAACAATTAATTCAATTGAAAATTAGGACAATGGCGCCATCGTGCGGAATTTGTATGAATTGCAGGCAGGTCGCCATTAAATTCTGTTCTCTTTTAATAACTGGTGGAAGTGACTTATGGAAATTTTTTTTAGCTTTCAGAGAGCAGTTTTTCTTGCGTTTTTCAATGAAACACACGATCTGTTATAGTCACAGCCGTGATTTAACCAGTTTTATAAACTTCAGAGTGTTTTCTATCCACACATACTAATCATATGCATATACTATATTCCTGGCATGAGTAGCAGGACGCTGAAAAGTTGCGCGATTTTTAACAGAATTTTCGAAAAAGGAAGGGGTAGAAGTAAGAGGTTTTAAGGACCCGTCCAGTCAGAACCCTCCCCCTGGAACCCCGCCCGGAGAGTTGGAGGTACGAAATGAAAAATTCAGGAAATTAAGAATGAGTTGGTGAAGCAACAGCTGTTCAGGATTGAGAACAATATAGCTGTCAGTTCTTATGGTATGTAGCGGGAGGATGAGGGTTAATGACCTGAATGGTCGGAAGTGGAAAAACACAGGAAGAAGAGAGATCATGACACAGAAAGAAGAGAGATATTGACACAGGAAGAAGAGAGATCATGATACAGAAATCAGTTTAGCATCTTTTAAAGAAAGCATAAAGAGATCCAAGGTAGGAAGCAAGAGTAGTGATGTGTTGGAGTTTAAAGTGGTGATGGTGTTGGATGAGACCACAGGGCCTCACTTACTCTGGGTGGAACAGATGATTCTAGGAGTGCCTGGTGGAGTCTCAGTACCCGGGATCTTCTGTCCAGAACTGGTCACACACCAACAGTAACCTACCAGAAAGACATGTTAATAACCTGTTAATATAAATAATATTTACACATTTTACTGTAACATATTGAATTGTCATGTTCAAATCAATTGGAGCATTTATAGTTTGTGTGTGTGTGTGTGTGTGTGTGTGTGTGTGTGTGTGTGTGTGTGTGTGTGTGTGTGTGTGTGTGTGTGTGTGTGTGTGTGTGTGTGTGTGTGTGTGTGTGTGTGTGTGTGTGTGTGTGTGTGTGTTTTAACCTGTAGAGCCCCAACATTGCTCAGGGGTGTATAGTCCAGCAGCGTCACACGTGGGGATGTAGGCTCCAACTAGGTCATGTGGCACTGCATCTCTAGCAATCTCACATGGGGTCTTGGGTCGTATCGCATCATCTGGACACACAGGTAACATACATTGTAATGTGGACATAAAATAACAATGATGGATATACATTCTGGAATCATGGACTGTGTTCTATATGGGACCCTGTTCCCCTTTGGGCCCTGGTCAGGAGACTGCATCCTATAAGGGACCCTTTTCCCCGAAGGGCCCTGGTCAGGAGACTGCTTCCTATAAGGGACCCTGTTCCCCTATGGGCCCTGGTCAGGAGACTGCATCCTATATGGGACACTGTTCCCCTAAGGGCCCTGGTCAGGAGACTGCATCCTATATGGGACCCTATTCCCTTATTGGCCCTGGTCAGGAGACTGCATCCTATATGGGACCCTATTCCCTTATTGGCCCTGGTCAGGAGACTGCATCCTATATGGGACCCTATTCCCTTATTGGCCCTGGTCAGGAGACTGCATCCTATATGGGACCCTGTTCCCCTTTGGGACCCTGTTCCCCTTTGGGCCCTGGTCAGGAGACTGCATCCTATATGGGACCCTGTTCCCCGAAGGGCCCTGGTCAGGAGACTGCATCCTATATGGGACACTGTTCCCCGAAGGGCCCTGGTCAGGAGACTGCTTCCTATATGGGACCCTGTTCCCCGAAGGGCCCTGGTCAGGAGACTGCATCCTATATGGGACCCTGTTCCCCGAAGGGCCCTGGTCAGGAGACTGCTTCCTATTTGGGACACTGTTCCCTTTGGGCCCTGGTCAGGAGACTGCATCCTATATGGGACCCTGTTCCTCGAAGGGCCCTGGTCAGGAGACTGCATCCTATATGGGCCCCTGTTCCTCTAAGGGCCCTGGTCAGGAGACTGCATCCTATATTGGACCCTGTTCCCCTTTGGGCCCTGGTCAGGAGACTGCATCCTATATGGGACCCTGTTCCCCGAAGGGCCCTGGTCAGGAGACTGCATCCTATATGGGACCCTGTTCCCCGAAGGGCCCTGGTCAGGAGACTGCATCATATATGGGACCCTGTTCCCCGAAGGGCCCTGGTCAGGAGACAGCATCCTATATGGGCCCCTGTTCCCCTATGGGCCCTGGTCAGGAGACAGCATCCTATATGGGACCCTATTCCCTTATTGGCCCTGGTCAGGAGACTGCATCCTATATGGGCCCCTGTTCCCCGAAGGGCCCTGGTCAGGAGACTGCCTCCTATATGGGCCCCTGTTCCCCGAAGGGCCCTGGTCAGGAGACAGCATCCTATATGGGCCCCTGTTCCCTGAAGGGCCCTGATCAGGAGACTGCATCCTATATGGGCCCCTGTTCCCTGAAGGGCCCTGGTCAGGAGACAGCATCCTATATGGGCCCCTGTTCCCTGAAGGGCCGTGGTCAGGAGACAGCATCCTATATGGGCCCCTGTTCCCCTTTGGGCCCTGGTCAGGAGACTGCATCCTATATGGGCCCCTGTTCCCCGAAGGGCCCTGGTCAGGAGACTGCATCCTATATGGGACCCTGTTCCCCTTTGGGCCCTGGTCAGGAGACTGAATCCTATAGGGGACCCTGTTCCCCTTTGGGCCCTGATCAGGAGACAGCATCCTATATGGGCCCCTGTTCCCCGAAGGGCCCTGGTCAGGAGACAGCATCCTATATGGGCCCCTGTTCCCCGAAGGGCCCTGGTCAGGAGACTGCATCCTATATGGGACCCTGTTCCCCGAAGGGCCCTGGTCAGGAGACTGCATCCTACATGGGACCCTGTTCCCCGAAGGGCCCTGGTCAGGAGACTGAATCCTATAGGGGACCCTGTTCCCCTTTGGGCCCTGGTCAGGAGACTGCATCCTATATGGGACCCTGTTCTCCTATGGGCCCTGGTCAGGAGACTGCATCCTATATGGGACCCTGTTCCCCGAAGGGCCCTGGTCAGGAGACTGCATCCTACATGGGACCCTGTTCCCCGAAGGGCCCTGGTCAGGAGAATGCATCCTATAAGGGACCCTGTTCCCCTTTGGGCCCTGGTCAGGAGACTGCATCCTACATGGGACCCTGTTCCCCGAAGGGCCCTGGTCAGGAGAAGGGCCCTGGTCAGGAGAAGGGCCCTGGTCAGGAGAAGGGCCCTGGTCAGGAGAAGTACCCTGATCAGGAGAAGGGCCCTGATCAGGAGAAGGGCCCTGATCAGGAGAAGGGCCCTGATCAGGAGACAGCATCCTATATGGGCCCCTGTTCCCCGAAGGGCCCTGGTCAGGAGACAGCATCCTATATGGGCCCCTGTTCCCCGAAGGGCCCTGGTCAGGAGACTGCATCCTATATGGGACCATGTTCCCCGAAGGGCCCTGGTCAGGAGACTGCATCCTACATGGGACCCTGTTCCCCGAAGGGCCCTGGTCAGGAGAATGCATCCTATAAGGGACCCTGTTCCCCTTTGGGCCCTGGTCAGGAGACTGCATCCTACATGGGACCCTGTTCCCCGAAGGGCCCTGGTCAGGAGAAGGGCCCTGGTCAGGAGAAGGGCCCTGGTCAGGAGAAGTACCCTGATCAGGAGAAGGGCCCTGATCAGGAGAAGGGCCCTGATCAGGAGAAGGGCCCTGATCAGCAGAAGGGCCCTATACAGAATAGGAAGCCATTTCAGATGTACATTTCTGAAATCTTCAGTTGTTGCTTCACTCCTTCAGAGATCTTCAAAGCTCTTCACTGGGTCTCTCTCTCTCTGTCCTACCTGTGAGTTAAATTCTCCCTCCTCTCCTTTTTAAGGACCCGTCCAGTCAGAACCCTCCCCCTGGAACCCCGCACGGAGAGTTGGAGGTACGAAATGGCGGCGAGTAGTTCAGAAAAAATGCAGGAAATTAAGAATGAGTTGGTGAAGCAACAGCTGTTCAGGATTGACAACAATATAGCTGTCAGTTCTGATGGTATGTAGCGGGAGGATGAGGGTTAAGGACCTGAATGGTCGGAAGTGGAAAAACACAGGAAGAAGAGAGATCATGACACAGAAAGAAGAGAGATCATGACACAGAAAGAAGAGAGATATTGACACAGGAAGAAGAGAGATCATGATACAGAAATCAGTTTAGCATCTTTTAAAGAAAGCATAAAGAGATCCAAGGTAGGAAGCAAGAGTAGTGATGTGTTGGAGTTTAAAGTGGTGATGGTGTTGGATGAGACCACAGGGCCTCACTTACTCAGGGTGGAACAGTTGAATCTAGGAGTGCCTGGTTTAGTCTCAGTACCCGGGATCTTCTGTCCAGAACTGGTCACACACCAACAGTAACCTACCAGAAAGACATGTTAATAACCTGTTAAATATATAATATTTACACATTTTACTGTAACATATTGAATTGTCACGTTCAACTCAATTGGAGCATTTATAGTGTGTGTGTGCGTGTGTGTGTGTGGTGTGTGTGTGTGTGTGTTTTAACCTGTAGAGCCTGAACATTGCTCAGGGGTGTATCGTCCAGTGTTGTCACACGTGGGGACGTAGACTCCAGGCCTGACGTTTTTCAAAGCATTTTCTCTATCAATCTCACAGGGGGTCTTGGGTCGTATCATACCATCTAAACACACAGATAACATTATTTGTAACGATGACATTACATAGTATAACATACATTGCTGGACAAACATCCTGGAAGCTCTGGCTGGATCTGGAATCTTGGGTTGAGTCCCCTATGGGGCTCTGTTCCCCTATGGGCCCCTATTCCCCTATGGTCCCCTGTTCCCCTAGGGGCCCCTGTTCCCCTATTGGGCCCCTGTTCCCCTATTGGGCCCCTGTTCCCCTATTGGGCCCCTGTTCCCCTATTGGGCCCCTGTTCCCCTATTGGGCCCCTGTTCCCCTATTGGGCCCCTGTTCCCCTATTGGGCCCCTGTTCCCCTATTGGGCCCTGTTCCCCTATTGGGCCCTGTTCCCCTATGGGCCCTGTTCCCCTATTGGCCCTGTTCCCCTATTGGCCCATGTTCCCCTATGGGCCCTGTCCAGAAGTAGGACGAAATGCAGGAAATTAAGAAAGAGTCGGTGAAGAAAAATATGTGCTGGAATGAAAACAATATGGCTGTCAGATCTGATGGTGTGTAGCGGGAGGATGAGGGTTAATGACCTGAATGGTCGGTAGTGGAAAGACACAGGAAGAATAGAGATAATGGCACAGGAAGAAGAGAGATAATGGCACAAGAAGAAGAGAGATAATGACACAGGAAGAAGAGATAATGGCACAAGAAGAAGAGAGATAATGACACAGGAAGAAGAGATAATGGCACAAGAAGAAGAGAGATAATGGCACAGGAAGAAGAGAGATAATGACACAGGAAGAAGAGAGATAATGACACAGGAAGAAGAGAGATCATGACACAGGAAGAAGAGAGATCATGACACAGAAAGAAGAGAGATCATGACACAGGAAGAAGAGAGATCATGACACAGGAAGAAGAGAGATCATGACACAGGAAGAAGAGAGATCATGACACAGGAAGAAGAGAGATCATGATACAGGAAGAAGATATAATGACACAGGAAGAAGAGAGATCATGATACAGAAATCAGTTTAGCATCTTGTAAAGAAAGCATAAAGAGGTCCAAGGTAGGAAGCAAGAGTAGTGATGTGTTGGAGTTTAAAGTGGGGATGGTGTTGGATGAGACCACAGGGCCTCACTTACTCAGGGTGGAACAGTTGATAGCAGGGCCTGGTGGCGTCTCAGTACCCGGGATCTTCTGTCCAGAACTGTCGACACACCAACAGTAACCTACCAGAAAGACATGTTAATAACCTGTTAAATATATAATATTTACACATTTTACTGTAACATATTGAACTGTCACGTTCAACTCAATTGGAGCATTTATGGTGTGTGTGTGTGTGTGTGTGTGTGTTTGTGTGTGTGTGTGTGTGTGTGTGTGGTAACCTGTAGAGCCCCAACATTGCTCAGGGGTGTATCGTCCAGCAGCGTCACACGTGGGGATGTAGGCTCCAACAATGCCATGTGGCACGGCATCTCTAGCAATCTCACATGGGGTCTTGGGTCGTATCGCATCATCTGGACACACAGGTAACATACATTGTAATGTGGACATAAAATAACAATGATGGATATACATTCTGGAATCATGGACTGTGTTCTATATGGGACCCTGTTTCCCTTTGGGCCCTGGTCAGGAGACTGCATCCTATATGGGACCCTGTTCCCCGAAGGGCTCTGGTCAGGAGACTGCATCCTATATGGGACCCTATTCCCTTATTGGCCCGGTCAGAAGCAGTGCCCTATATGGGACCCTGTTCCCCGAAGGGCCCTGGTCAGGAGACTGCATCCTATATTGGACCCTGTTCCCCTATGGGCCCTGGTCAGGAGACAGCATCCTATATGGGACCCTGTTGCCCGAAGGGCCCTGATCAGGAGACTGCATCCTATATGGGACCCTGTTCCCTTTTGTTTCCTGGTCAGGAGACTGCATCCTATATGGGACCCTGTTCCCCGAAGGGCCCTGGTCAGGAGACTGCATCCTATATGAGACCCTGTTCCCCGAAGGGCCCTGGTCAGGAGACAGCATCCTATATGGGCCCCTGTTCCCCTATGGGCCCTGGTCAGGAGACTGCATCCTATATGGGACCCTGTTCCCTGAAGGGCCCTGGTCAGGAGACTGCATCCTATAAGGGACCCTGTTCCCCTTTGGGCCCTGGTCAGGAGACTGCATCCTATAAGGGACCCTGTTCCCCGAAGGGCCCTGGTCAGGAGACTGCATCCTATAAGGGACCCTGTTCCCCTTTGGGCCCTGGTCAGGAGACTGCATCCTATAAGGGACCCTGTTCCCCGAAGGGCCCTGGTCAGGAGACTGCATCCTATATGGGACCCTGTTCCCCTATGGGCCCTGTTCAGGAGACTGCATCCTATATGGGACCCTGTTCCCCGAAGGGCCCTGGTCAGGAGACTGCATCCTATATGGGACCCTGTTCCCCGAAGGGCCCTGGTCAGGAGACTGCATCCTATATGGGACCCTGTTCCCCGAAGGGCCCTGGTCAGGAGAAGGGCCCTGATCAGGAGAAGGGCCCTGGTCAGGAGAAGGGCCCTGGTCAGGAGAAGGGCCCTATACAGAATAGGAAGCCATTTCAGATGTACATTTCTGAAATATTCAGTTGTTGCTTCACTCCTTCAGAGATCTTCAAAGGTCTTCACTGGGTCTCTCTCTCTCTGTCCTACCTGTGAGTTAAATTCTCCCTCCTCTCCTTTTTAAGGACCCGTCCAGTCAGAACCCTCCCCCTGGAACCCCGCACGGAGAGTTGGAGGTACGAAATGGCGGCGAGTAGTTCAGAAAAAATGCAGGAAATTAAGAATGAGTTGGTGAAGCAACAGCTGTGCAGGATTGACAACAATATAGCTGTCAGTTCTTATGGTATGTAGCGGGAGGATGAGGGTTAATGACCTGAATGGTCGGAAGTGGAAAAACACAGGAAGAAGAGAGATCATGACACAGAAAGAAGAGAGATACTGACACAGGAAGAAGAGAGATCATGATACAGAAATCAGTTTAGCATCTTTTAAAGAAAGCATAAAGAGATCCAAGGTAGGAAGCAAGAGTAGTGATGTGTTGGAGTTTAAAGTGGTGATGGTGTTGGATGAGACCACAGGGCCTCACTTACTCAGGGTGGAACAGTTGAATCTAGGAGTGCCTGGTGGAGTCTCAGTACCCGGGATCTTCTGTCCAGAACTGGTCACACACCAACAGTAACCTACCAGAAAGACATGTTAATAACCTGTTAATATAAATAATATTTACACATTTTACTGTAACATATTGAATTGTCACGTTCAACTCAATTGGAGCATTTATAGTGTGTGTGTGCGTGTGTGTGTGTGGTGTGTGTGTGTGTGTGTTTTAACCTGTAGAGCCTGAACATTGCTCAGGGGTGTATCGTCCAGTGGCGTCACACGTGGGGACGTAGACTCCAGGACTGAGGTTTTTCAAAGCAATTTCTCTAGCAATCTCACAGGGGGTCTTGGGTCGTATCATACCATCTAAACACACAGATAAAATTATTTGTAACGATGACATTACATAGTATAACATACATTGCTGGACAAACATCCTGGAAGCTCTGGCTGGATCTGGAATCTTGGGTTGAGTCCCCTATGGGGCTCTGTTCCCCTATGGGCCCCTATTCCCCTATGGTCCCCTGTTCCCCTAGGGGCCCCTGTTCCCCTATTGGGCCCCTGTTCCCCTATTGGGCCCCTGTTCCCCTATTGGGCCCCTGTTCCCCTATTGGGCCCCTGTTCCCCTATTGGGCCCCTGTTCCCCTATTGGGCCCCTGTTCCCCTATTGGGCCCCTGTTCCCCTATTGGGCCCCTGTTCCCCTATTGGGCCCTGTTCCCCTATTGGGCCCTGTTCCCCTATGGGCCCTGTTCCCCTATTGGCCCTGTTCCCCTATTGGCCCATGTTCCCCTATGGGCCCTGTCCAGAAGTAGGACGAAATGCAGGAAATTAAGAAAGAGTCGGTGAAGAAAAATATGTGCTGGAATGAAAACAATATGGCTGTCAGATCTGATGGTGTGTAGCGGGAGGATGAGGGTTAATGACCTGAATGGTCGGTAGTGGAAAGACACAGGAAGAAGAGAGATATTGACACAAGAAGAAGAGAGATAATGGCACAGGAAGAATAGAGATAATGGCACAGGAAGAAGAGAGATAATGGCACAAGAAGAAGAGAGATAATGACACAGGAAGAAGAGATAATGGCACAAGAAGAAGAGCGATAATGACACAGGAAGAAGAGATAATGGCACAAGAAGAAGAGAGATAATGGCACAGGAAGAAGAGAGATAATGACACAGGAAGAAGAGAGATAATGACACAGGAAGAAGAGAGATCATGACACAGGAAGAAGAGAGATCATGACACAGAAAGAAGAGAGATCATGACACAGGAAGAAGAGAGATCATGACACAGGAAGAAGAGAGATCATGACACAGGAAGAAGAGAGATCATGACACAGAAAGAAGAGAGATCATGATACAGGAAGAAGATATAATGACACAGGAAGAAGAGAGATCATGATACAGAAATCAGTTTAGCATCTTGTAAAGAAAGCATAAAGAGGTCCAAGGTAGGAAGCAAGAGTAGTGATGTGTTGGAGTTTAAAGTGGGGATGGTGTTGGATGAGACCACAGGGCCTCACTTACTCAGGGTGGAACAGTTGATAGCAGGGCCTGGTGGCGTCTCAGTACCCGGGATCTTCTGTCCAGAACTGTCGACACACCAACAGTAACCTACCAGAAAGACATGTTAATAACCTGTTAAATATATAATATTTACACATTTTACTGTAACATATTGAACTGTCACGTTCAACTCAATTGGAGCATTTATGGTGTGTGTGTGTGTGTGTGTGTGTGTGTGTGTGGTAACCTGTAGAGCCCCAACATTGCTCAGGGGTGTATCGTCCAGCAGCGTCACACGTGGGGATGTAGGCTCCAACAATGCCATGTGGCACGGCATCTCTAGCAATCTCACATGGGGTCTTGGGTCGTATCGCATCATCTGGACACACAGGTAACATACATTGTAATGTGGACATAAAATAACAATGATGGATATACATTCTGGAATCATGGACTGTGTTCTATATGGGACCCTGTTTCCCTTTGGGCCCTGGTCAGGAGACTGCATCCTATATGGGACCCTGTTCCCCGAAGGGCTCTGGTCAGGAGACTGCATCCTATATGGGACCCTATTCCCTTATTGGCCCGGTCAGAAGCAGTGCCCTATATGGGACCCTGTTCCCCGAAGGGCCCTGGTCAGGAGACTGCATCCTATATTGGACCCTGTTCCCCTATGGGCCCTGGTCAGGAGACAGCATCCTATATGGGACCCTGTTCCCCGAAAGGCCCTGATCAGGAGACTGCATCCTATATGGGACCCTGTTCCCTTTTGGGCCCTGGTCAGGAGACTGCATCCTATATGGGACCCTGTTCCCCGAAGGGCCCTGGTCAGGAGACTGCATCCTATATGAGACCCTGTTCCCCGAAGGGCCCTGGTCAGGAGACAGCATCCTATATGGGCCCCTGTTCCCCTATGGGCCCTGGTCAGGAGACTGCATCCTATATGGGACCCTGTTCCCTGAAGGGCCCTGGTCAGGAGACTGCATCCTATAAGGGACCCTGTTCCCCTTTGGGCCCTGGTCAGGAGACTGCATCCTATAAGGGACCCTGTTCCCCGAAGGGCCCTGGTCAGGAGACTGCATCCTATAAGGGACCCTGTTCCCCTTTGGGCCCTGGTCAGGAGACTGCATCCTATAAGGGACCCTGTTCCCCGAAGGGCCCTGGTCAGGAGACTGCATCCTATATGGGACCCTGTTCCCCTATGGGCCCTGTTCAGGAGACTGCATCCTATATGGGACCCTGTTCCCCGAAGGGCCCTGGTCAGGAGACTGCATCCTATATGGGACCCTGTTCCCCGAAGGGCCCAGGTCAGGAGACTGCATCCTATATGGGACCCTGTTCCCCGAAGGGCCCTGGTCAGGAGAAGGGCCCTGATCAGGAGAAGGGCCCTGGTCAGGAGAAGGGCCCTGGTCAGGAGAAGGGCCCTGGTCAGGAGAAGGGCCCTATACAGAATAGGAAGCCATTTCAGATGTACATTTCTGAAATCTTCAGTTGTTGCTTCACTCCTTCAGAGATCTTCAAAGGTCTTCACTGGGTCTCTCTCTGTCCTACCTGTGAGTTAAATTCTCCCTCCTCTCCTTTTTAAGGACCCGTCCAGTCAGAACCCTCCCCCTGGAACCCCGCACGGAGAGTTGGAGGTACGAAATGGCGGCGAGTAGTTCAGAAAAAATGCAGGAAATTAAGAATGAGTTGGTGAAGCAACAGCTGTGCAGGATTGAGAACAATATAGCTGTCAGTTCTGATGGTATGTAGCGGGAGGATGAGGGTTAATGACCTGAATGGTCGGAAGTGGAAAAACACAGGAAGAAGAGAGATCATGACACAGAAAGAAGAAAGATAATGACACAGGAAGAAGATATAATGACCCAAGAAGAAGAGAGATCATGACACAGGAAGAAGAGAGATAATGACACAGGAAGAAGAGAGATAATGACACAGGAAGAAGAGAGATCATGACACAGGAAGAAGAGAGATCATGATTCTGAAATCAGTGGAGCATCTTGTAAAGAAAGCATAAAGAGATCCAAGGTAGGAAGCAAGAGTAGTGATGTGTTGGAGTTTAAAGTGGTGATGGTGTTGGATGAGACCACAGGGCCTCACTTACTCTGGGTGGAACAGATGATTCTAGGAGTGCCTGGTTTAGTCTCAGTACCCGGGATCTTCTGTCCAGAACTGGTCACACACCAACAGTAACCTACCAGAAAGACATGTTAATAACCTGTTAAATATATAATATTTACACATTTTACTGTAACATGTTGAATTGTGACGTTCAACTCAATTGGAGCATTTCTAGTGTGTGTGTGTGTGTGTGTGTGTGTGTGTGTGTGTGTGTGTGTGTGTGTGTGTGTGTGTGTGTGTGTTTTAACCTGTAGAGCCCCAACATTGCTTAGGGGTGTATCGTCCAGCAGCGTCACACGTGGGGATGTAGGCTCCAACTAGGTCATGTGGCACGGCATCTCTAGCAATCTCACATGGGGTCTTGGGTCGTATCATAGTATCTGGAAACAGGTAACATTATCTGTAATGTGGACATAACATTGCAGGACAATATACATTTCTGGACATACATTCTGGAATCTTGGGGTGCGTCCCATATGGGCCCTATTCAGAAGTAGTTTATACGGAATAGGGTTCCATTTCAGATGATACCTAGGTACTTCCTGGCTAAACATTCATTCTGCTACTTGTTTAAAACGCCTGTGGAGTCAAATTCCAGTTTAGTAGAAGAGCTGAAGAAACTAAGACTGGAAATTGTATCAGTGTTATTGCTGGACAATCCAATCATACATCCAGTTGAATGATCAAACCATTCATATCAGAATACCTCAGTCCAGCATCTAGATATACATCTCTGGAACTAGAGGAGTGTCAGGTAGCCTGCGGTTAGAGAGTTGGGCCAGTAGTTCAAATCAGTGAGATGACAAGTTTATATATCCATGTATGTGCCCTTAAGCAAGGCACAACCTTCATTTCTCCAGTGTCAAGGTTGATAATGGCTGACCTCTCAGAGAGTGTCCCATGGAGAACGGGTTATGAATAAAAACGCATTTCCAATTCACACCTGCATATTAATACCTACATGTGTGAATTAGGTGTGTTATGTTTAATTAAGATGTTGGTGAGTAAGTGTGAGGTATGTCACGCTTACCTCCTAGAGCAAAAGCCGTGCTGACAAGCAGAATGATGGTCAATATCGCCATGGTTATAGTCTCCTGTGAGAGAGAAAGAGAGATTAGTTGAGCATTTTAAAGCATCTGGAATGGCTGTGGGTACTAGAGGAGAGGTTAAAGAAACCCACTATTAGGTACAAAACTGAAATAACAGCCAAAGCAGCATTTTCTAAACCCAGTCCTGAGGACCCCAAGAAGAAGTATGGGCAACACGGTGCTACTAGTCTTCTGATGTAACTCAGGTATCACTTCTTCAACCACATACAATAGATTAGCCTGGCACCATTGACGAGGGCCTAGAATGCACTACATAGGGAATGGGAAGCATTTTAGACCGTCAGAGACTACCCATTTACTGCTCTTAAAATCAGGGGGCCACTTCACAAAAATGGTACTGGGAGACACCCAGTGAATCCCTTGGAAGAGTGCAGATGGTGAGAGTGCATCATTATTTAATAGACTATCTGCATCTCCAATGTTACCTAAATGTTATGTGCCCTTGTCAAACGTAGTGCACTATGTAGTTGTGCCATTTTTGTGGAGTGACCCCTGAATTTAAGAGTGTAGACTAATAGTTACCTTTGCAGTAAATGGGCAGTCTCTGACTATCTATAATGCTTCCCATTCCCTATGTAGTGCATTGTTGGCCCTGATCAACGGTAGTTCACTACACAAGGAGTGAGGAGCCATTTGGGAAGGATACATATTCCTGTGAAGTGAACTGAGTTTTAATATTAATAATTAATACGCAGGTGTGATTTGGAAATGCGTTTCTATTCATTATCGGTTCCCCATGGGACACCCTCTCAGAGGTCCGCCATTATCAACCTTGACACTGGAGAAATTAAGGTTGTGCCTTGCTGATGGGCACATAGACAGATATGTCAACTTGTCACCTCACTGATTTGAGCTACTGACCCAACTCTCTAACCGCAGGCTACCTGCCACTCCTCTAGTTCCAGAGATGTATATCTAGATGCTGGACTGAGGTATGAATGGTTTGATCATTCAACTGGATGTATGATTGGATTGTCTAGCAACTATCAGGAAATAACACTGATACAATTTCCAGTCTTAGTTTCATCAGCTCTTCTACAAAACACAGAACCAGAATTGACTGCACAGGGCTTTTAAACAACTTCAATATTTAGCCAGGAAGCTCTGATTTAAACTACTGGCCCAACTCTCAAACAGCGTCCAGAAATGTATATAGTCCTGAAATGTTATGTCCACATTACAATGCATGTTACCTGTGTCCAGATGCTATGATACGACCAAAGACCCCATGTGAGGATGCTAGAGATGCCACTTTAAATGGCTCAATTGGAGCCTACATCCTCCACGTGTGACGACAATGGACAATAAACCCCTGAGCAATGTTGGGGCTCTACAGGTTACCACACACACCATAAATGCTCCAATTCAGTTTAACGTGACAATTCAATATGTTACAGTAAAATGTATATTTGTGTAAATATTGTATTATGTAACAGGTTATTAACATGTCTATTTCTGGTAGGTTACTGTTGGTGTGTGACCACTACTGGACAGAAGATCCAGGGTACTGAGACTCCACCAGGCACTGCTATCACCTGTTCCACCAAGGTGTGTATATACATACTCATTCACTAAATGTTACTACTTTGCAGCTAGTTATTGCTGTGTATTTCTTCCTAATTGTAGATGAAAGGCGTTGGAAGTAAGATGTAGAAGACGGACAGTTTACTGTACTACAGGAACGGATTCACATCCCATACAAATAAATACATGAAGGAATCCAGAGATTAAAGTGTTGAATTACTTACGTTATTGTTGGTGTGATTTTTCTGAACCAGTCCAATTCTGGGAAATGGAGGAAGGACGAGGACCTTTATGGTGACTGTATTACCACACCCACCGGAAGTTACAGAACATGAAGGCAGTCAAATGCCACGTGACCATGTAGTAGTTAGGCTTCTCAAAGCTCTGATGCTGGTGATGGTCATTAGTAGCCTACCACACCTGCTAACTGCCTGGTACTCAGCATTCTATTGTCCCTCTAATCACTCAGACATCAACTCTGACGTTATCTTAAATAAACATCTTAAATAAACATAACACACCTACTTCACACACACTTATATTTCTATTAAATTTCCAATAGTAAAGACAATATAGGGAAGAGAGATGGGGAAAAAAAAAAATCTGAACAGTTAGTCCTTGCGGTTTTGCCTGCTACATAAGTTCTGTTATACTCACAGACATAATTCAAACAGTTTTAGAAACGGGGAGTTTTCTATCCAAATCTATGAATAATATGCATATCTTATATTCTTGGCATGAGTAGCAGGAAGTTGAAATTGGGCACGCTATTAATCCAAAAGTGAAAATGCTGCCCCCTAGCTTTAAGAGGTTATTAATATGCAGGTGTGATTTGGAAATGTGTTTTTATTCATAACCCGTTCTCCATGGGACACCTTCTGAGAGGTCAGCCATTATCAACATTGACACTGGAGAAATGAAGGTTGTGCCTTGCATATAGATGGATATATCAACTTGTCATCTCACTGATTTGAACTACTGGCCCAACTCTCTAACCGCAGGCTACCTGCCACTCCTCTAGTTCCAGAGATGTATATCTAGATGCTGGACTGAGGTATTCTGATATGAATGGTTTGATCATTCAACTGGATGTATGATTGGATTGTCTAGCAACTATCAGGAAATAACACTGATACAATTTACCCTCACTTTCAGTCTTAGTTTCATCAGCTTTTATACAAAAGACAGAAACTGTATTTTGACTGCACAGGGCTTTTAAACAAGCAGCGGCATTTCAATATTTATCCATGAAGTACCTCGGTATCATCTTAAATGAAACCCTATTCCGTATAAACTACTTCTGAATAGGGCCCATATGGGACGTAACCCAATATTCCAGAATGTATGTCCAGAAATGTATATTGTCCTGCAATGTTATGTCCACATTACAATGAATGTTACCTGTTTCCAGATTCTATGATACGACCCAAGACCCCATGTGAGGATGCTAGAGATGCCACTTTAAATGGCTCAATTAGAGCCTACATCCCCACGTGTGACGACAATGGACAATACACCCCCGAGCAATGTTGGGGCTCTACAGATTAACACTGACGCACAAAATTCTCAATTCAGTTGAATGTGACAGTTCAATGTGTATTGATTGTACATACAACATGTCTATTTCTGGAAGGTTACTGTTGTTGTGTGATCAGTTCTGGACAGAAGATCCAGGGTACTGAGGCTCCACCAGGCACTGCTATCACCTGCTATCAACTGTTCCACCAAGGTCTGTGTGTACATACTCATTCACTAAATGTTACTACTTTTCAGCTAATTCTTGATGTGTATATTTTGTTGTTGTCTGTAATTGTAGATGAAAGGCGTTGCAAGTAAGATGTAGAAGACGGACAGTTGTCTTTACTGTACTACAGGAACGGATTCACATCCCATACAAATAAATACATGAAAGAATCCAGAGGTTAAAGTGTTGATTTACTTACGTTATTGTTGGTGTGATGTGTTGAACAATGTATCTGAACCGGTTCATTTCTGGGAAATGGAGGAAGGAGTAGGACTGTTATGGTGACTGTTACAGGAAATGAAGACAGTCAAATGCCACGTGACCATGTTAGGCTTCTCCAAGCTCTGGTGATGGTCATTAGTGTCTCCTGACCCCTCCTGTCTCAGCCTCCAGTATTTATGCTGCAGTAGTTTATGTGTCGGGGGGCTAGGGTCAGTTTGTTATATCTGGAGTACTTCTCCTGTCCTATTCTGTGTCCTGTGTGAATCTAAGTGTGCGTTCTCTAATTCTCTCCTTCTCTCTTTCTTTCTCTTTCTCGGAGGACCTGAGCCCTAGGACCATGCCCCAGGACTACCTGACATGATGACTCCTTGCTGTCCCCAGTCCACCTGGCCGTGCTGCTGCTCCAGTTTCAACTGTTCTGCCTTATTATTATTGGACCATGCTGGTCATTTATGAACATTTGAACATCTTGGCCATGTTCTGTTATAATCTCCACCCGGCACAGCCAGAAGAGGACTGGCAACCCCACATAGCCTGGTTCCTCTCTAGGTTTCTTCCTAGGTTTTGGCCTTTCTAGGGAGTTTTTCCTAGCCACCGTGCTTCTACACCTGCATTGCTTGCTGTTTGGGGTTTTAGGCTGGGTTTCTGTACAGCACTTTGAGATATCAGCTGATGTACGAAGGGCTATATAAATACATTTGATTTGATTTGATTTGATTAGTAGTCTACCACACTTGCTAACTGCTTGGTACTCAGCACTATTGTCCCTCTAATCACTCTTTTTACAGAGAGGGTCCAGATTGTCTAGCCCGGCTGATTCGTAGGGGTCCAGATTTTGCAGCTCTTTCAGAACATCAGCTATCTGGATTTGGGTAAAGGAGAAATGGTGGGGGCTTTGGTGGGTTGCTGTGGAGGGTGCCGGGCAGTTGACCGGGGTAGGGGTAGCCATGTGGAAAGCATGGCCAGCCGTAGAGAAATGCTTATTGAAATTCTCAATTATAGTGGATTTATCGGTGGTGACAGTGTTTCCTAGCCTCAGAGCAGTGGGCAGCTGGGAGGAGGTGCTGTTATTCTCCATGGACTTTACAGTGTCCCAGAACTTTTTTGAATTAGTACTACAGGATGAAATTTCGGTTTGAAAAAGCTTGCCTTAGCTTTTCTAACTGCCTGTGTATATTTGTTCTTAACTTCCCTGAAAAGTTGCATATCACTGGGGCTATTCGATGCTAATGCAGAACGCCACAGGATGTTTTTGTGCTGGTCAACGGCAGACAGGTCTGGAGTGAACCAAGGACTATATCTGTTCCTAGTTCTACATTTTGAGAGGGGCATACTTATTTAAAGGCACTTTTAAAGAATAGCCAGGCATCATCTACTGACGGGATGAGGTCAATGTCATTCCAGGATACCCCGGCCAGGTGGATTAGAAAGGCCTGCTCGCAGAAATCTTTCAGGGAGCGTTTGACAGTGATGAGGGGTGGTCGTTTGGTTGCAGACCCATTACGGATGCAGGCAATGAGGCAGTGATCGCTGAGATCTTGATTGAAAACAGCAGAGGGTTATTTGGAGGGTGTGTTAGGTTGACATCTATGAGGGTGCCCGAGGGCACAGCTGGGGACAGATGGAGGTCTATAGCAAGCGGCAACAGTGAGAGACTTGTTTCTGGAAAGGTTCATTTTTAGAAGTCTAAGCTTATTCTGCAGAGTTCTGTATTACTATCTATCTTTGCAGTAGATTGAAACACCCCCTTTGGCAGTTCTATCTTGGCGGAAAATGTTATAGTTAGCGATGGAGATTTCAGGGTTTTTGGTGGTTTTCCTGAGCCAGGATTCAGACATGGCTAAGACATCTGGGTTGGCAGAGTGTGCTAACGCAGTGAGTAAAACACACTTGGGGAGTAGGCTTCTAATGTTAACATGAATGAAACCAAGGCTTTTATGGTTACAGAAGTGAACAAATGTGAGCACCTATGGGAGTGGGAGTGGAGCTATCCAGGACAGTAATGGACGAGGCATATTGATATTAGAGAGAGGCATGCGTAGCCAAGTGAATATATGGATCCAGTGAGTGGTTGGGCTGACTGGGGACACGGCGATTCCGACAGTTAGCAGGCCGATGCTAACAAGCTAACAGTTAGTAGGCCGGGGCTAAACAAGCTAGCAGTTAGCAGGCCGATGCTAACAAGCTAACAGTTAGTAGGCCGGGGCTAAACAAGCTAGCAGTTAGCAAGCCGGGTTAGCAAGAAAGCAAGCAGTTAGCAGCGGCTAAAAGATACAGACCGGGCAGGCAAGCTAGCAGTTAGCAGGCCGGGGCAGGAAACCTAGCAGTTAGCAGGCCGGGGTCTGCAAGCTAGCAGTTAGTAGCCCGGTGCAAGCTAGCAGTTCGCAGGCCGGGTTAGCAAGCAGTTAGCAGACTGGGTTAGCTAGCAGTTAGCAGACTGGGTTAGCTAGCAGTTAGCAGGGGCTAGCAGTTAGCAGACCGGGCAAGCTAGCAGTTAGCAGACCGGGGCCGGCAAGCTAGCAATTAGCAGACCGGGTTAGCCAGCAAGCAGATAGCAGGGGCTAGAAAGTTAGCCTTTGGGGGACGTTGCGATGGGGGTAAGTCTGTTTTAGCCTCTTCGTGAGGTGACGTCGATAGACCAGTCGTGGAATTACTTGGGTTCCAAGTAGTTCTAGGTAGTTAGCTGGTTAGCAGAATGGGCCTTCAGCGGGCGTCGCGCCTGAGGGGCCTGTTGGAGTCCTCGGGCAGATTATGTCGATATTCAAGTCGTAGGGGATCTGCGGGGTTCCGTGCCCCGTACCGGCTGTAGAAGGGGTCCGGATATTGTAGCCCAGGAGTATGCTTCGGTGGTAGCACAGGATCCCTGACCGGGCTAGCTTCAAGCTAATTGGTGCTTGGTCTGGGATGGAAATGCTAGCCAGGAGTAGTGATCCGGGATTGCGGTTAGCTAGTTGTGAAGATCCAGATGAAAATGTTCAGTTTGTGGTAGGAATCAGGGGATAAAAGTAATAGAGAATTTAGAAGTTGAAGTTTAGCAAATTATTTTAAATGATAGATATATGAAAAAAAAATATGTAAAACGATATATGCAAGAGACACAACAGGACAAAGACATCTGACTGCTACGCCATCTTGGATTCATAGGGTCTGAGCCGTATCTCTATATAACAGGGTCTGAGCCATATCTCCATACAACAGGGTCTGAGCCATATCTCCAGATAACAGAGTCTGAGCCACATCTCCATACAACAGGGTCTGAGCCATATCTATATATAACAGGGTCTGAGCCATATCTCTATAAAACAGGGTCTGAGCCATATCTCCAGATATCAGGGTCTGAGCCATATATCTGTATATCAGGGTCTGAGCCATATCTCTGTATATCAGGGTCTGAGCCATATCTCTGTATAACAGGGTCTGAGCCATATCTCTGTATAACAGGGTCTGAGCCATATCTCTGTATATCAGGGTCTGAGCCATATCTCTGTATAACAGGGTCTGAGCCATATCTCTGTATAACAGGGTCTGAGCCATATCTCTGTATAACAGGGTCTGAGCCATATCTCTGTATAACAGGGTCTGAGTCATATCTCTGTATAACAGGGTCTGAGCCATATCTCTGTGTAAAAGGGTCTGAGCCATATCTCTGTATAACAGGGTCTGAGCCATATCTCTATATGACAGGGTCTGAGCCATAACTCTATATAACAGAGTCTGAGCCGTATCTCTATATATCAGGGTCTGAGCCGTAACTCTATACATCAGGGTCTGAGCCATATCTCCAGATAACAGGGTCTGAGCCATATCTCCATGTAACAAGGGCTGAGCCATATCTCTATATAACAGGGGCTGAGCCATATCTCTATATAACAGGGGCTGAGCCATATCTCTATATAACAGGGGCTGAGCAGTATCTCTATATAACAGGGGCTGAGCCGTAGCTCTATATAACAGGGGCTGAGCCGTATCTCTATATAACAGGGTCTGAGCCGTATCTCCATGTAACAGGGGCTGAGCCGTATCTCTATGTAACAGGGTCTGAGCCGTATCTCTATATAACGGTTGGCTGAGCAGATCTCATAACAGGGTCTGAGTCTTATCTCTATATAACAGGGTATGAGCCGTATATCTATATAACAGGGTCTGAGCCGTATCTCCATATAACAGGGTCTGAGCCGTATCTCCATATAACAGTGTCTGAGCCGTATCTCTATATAACAGGGGCTGAGCCGTATCTCTAACAGGGTCTGAGCCGTATCTCTGTATAACAGGGTCTGAGCCATATCTCTATATAACAGGGTCTGAGCCATATCTCATAACAGGGTCTGAACCATATCTCTATATAACGGGGTCTGAGCCGTATCTCTATATAACGGGGTCTGAGCCGTATCTCTAACAGGGTCTGAGCCGTATCTCTATATAACAGGGTCTGAGCCATATCTCTATATAAAGGGGTCTGAGCCATATCTCTAAATAACAGGGTCTGAGCCATATCTCCATATAAAGGGGTCTGAGCCGTATCTCTAAATAACAGGGTCTGAGCCATATCTCTAGATAACAGGGTCTGAGCCATATCTCATAACAGGATCTGAGCCATATCTCTATATAAGAGGGGCTGAGCCGTATCTCTAGATAACAGGGGCTGAGTCGTATCTCATAACAGGGTCTGAGCCGTATCTCTATATAACAGGGCCTGAGCCGTATCTCTATATAACAGGGTCTGAGCCGTATCTCCATGTAACAAGGGCTGATACACTAATACACTAGTATGACCCCACCATCAATACACTAATATAACCCCACCATCAATACACTAACATGACCTCACCATCAATACACTAATATGACCCCACCATCAATACACTAACATGACCTCACCATCATTACACTGATATGACCCCACTATCAATACACTGATATGACCCCACCATCAATACACTAATATGACCCCACCATCAATTGACACTATTTTGACCCCACCATCAATAAACTGATATGACCCCACCATCAGTACACTGATATGACCCCACCATCAATACACTGATATGACCCCACCATCAATACACTAATATGACCCCACCATCAATACACTAATATGACCCCACCATCAATACAGTAATATAACCCCACCATCAATACACTAATATGACCCCACCATCAATACACTGATATGACCCCACCATCAGTACACTGATATGACCCCACCATCAATACACTGATATGACCCCACCATCAATACACTAATATGACCCCACCATCAATTGACACTATTTTGACCCCACCATCAATACACTGATATGACCCCACCATCAATACACTAATATGACCCCACCATCAATACACTAATATGACCCCACCATCAATACACTAATATGACCCCACCATCAATACACTAATATGACCCCACCATCAATACACTAATATGACCCCACCATCAATACACTAATATGACCCCACCATCAATAGACACTAATATGACCCCACCATCAATACACTGATATGACCCCACCATCAATAGACACTAATATGACCCCACCATCAATACACTGATATGACCCCACCATCAATACACTGATATGACCCCACTATCAATACACTGATATGACCCCACCATCAATACACTAATATGACCCCACCATCAATTGACACTATTTTGACCCCACCATCAATAAACTGATATGACCCCACCATCAGTACACTGATATGACCCCACCATCAATACACTGATATGACCCCACCATCAATACACTAATATGACCCCACCATCAATACACTAATATGACCCCACCATCAATACAGTAATATAACCCCACCATCAATACACTAATATGACCCCACCATCAATACACTGATATGACCCCACCATCAGTACACTGATATGACCCCACCATCAATACACTGATATGACCCCACCATCAATACACTAATATGACCCCACCATCAATACACTAATATGACCCCACCATCAATACACTAATATGACCCCACCATCAATACACTAATATGACCCCACCATCAATACACTAATATGACCCCACCATCAATACACTAATATGACCCCACCATCAATAGACACTAATATGACCCCACCATCAATACACTAATATGACCCCACCATCAATAGACACTAATATGACCCCACCATCAATACACTGATATGACCCCACCATCAATAGACACTAATATGACCCCACCATCAATACACTGATATGACCCCACCATCAATAGACACTAAAATGACCCCACCATCAATACACTGATATGACCCCACCATCAAGACCCTAATTTGACCCCAACATCAATAGACAGTACGGCTGTATTGCTTTTCACACAAGACTCGTCTGAAGGTAGACCAGTTTGAATGTATACAGTTTATTAGGTACACCCATCTAGTTCTGGGTTGGACCCTCCCATTGCCTCCAGAAAAGCCTGAATTCTTCAGGGCTTGGATACATTGCTCAATTGGTATCAAGGGACTTAACGTGTACCTGGGAAACATCATTACACCTCCTCCACCAGCCTGTACCGTTGACACCAGGCAGGATGTGGCCGTGGACTGATGCAGCTTCCACCAAATCCTGACTCTGCCATCAGCATGATGCAACAGGAACCGGGATACATCAGGCCAGGCGATGTTTTCCACTCAATTATCCAGCTTGCATGAAAACCTGCCATTCTCTTTCGACCTTTCATCAATGAGCTGTTTTCGCCCTAAAGACCTGCCACTGACTGGAAGATGTATGTTTGTCACACCATTCCCCTTGCTGACAGGTGTATAAAATCGAGCACGCAGCCGTGCAATCTCCATAGACAAACATTGACAGTAGAATTGCCTAACACAAGAGTTCAGTGACTTTCAATGTGGCACCATCGTAGGAAACTGCCTTTTCAACAAGTCAGTGTGTAAAAAGTCTGCCAGGAGAACGCTAACTGCCCGAATGCATCGTGCCAACTGTAAAGTTTGTGGAGGAATAATGGTCAGAGGCTGTTCATGGTTCGGGCCCTTAGTTTCAGTGAAGGCAAATCTTAATGCTACTGAGTACAATGACATTGTAGACAATTCTGTGCTTCCAACTTTGTGGCATCAGTTTGGGGAAGGCCCTTTCCTGTTTCAGCATGACAATTCCCCCGTGCAGGTTTAAACAGAAATGGTTTGAGATTGGTGTGGAAGAACTTGACTGGCCTGCACAGAGCCCTGACCTCAACTCCATCGAATTAATTGAAACACTAACGACGAACCAGGCCTAATCGCCTTAAATCAGTGCCAGACGTCACTAATGCTGTTGTGGCTGAATGGAAGCACGTCCCCCACAGCAATGTTCCAACATCTAGTGTAAAGCCTTCCCAGAAGAGTGGAGGCTGTTATAGCAGCAATGTTCCAACATCTAGTGTAAAGCCTTCCCAGAAAAGTGGAGGCTGTTATAATCAAATCAAATCAAATCAAATCAAATTTTATTTGTCACATACACATGGTTAGCAGATGTTAATGTGAGTGTAGCGAAATGCTTGTGCTTCTAGTTCCGACAATGCAGTAATAACAAGTAATCTAACTAACAATTCCAAAACTACTGTCTTGTACACAGTGTAAGGGGATAAAGAATATGTACATAAAGATATATGAATGAGTGATGGTACAGAGCAGCATAGGCAAGATACAGTAGATGGTATCGAGTACAGTATATACATATGAGATGAGTATGTAAACAAAGTGGCATAGTTAAAGTGGCTAGTGATACATGTATTACATAAGAATACAGTCGATGATATAGAGTACAGTATATACGTATGCATATGAGATGGATAATGTAGGGTAAGTAACATTATATAAGGTAGCATTGTTTAAAGTGGCTAGTGATATATTTACATCATTTCCCATCAATTCCCATTATTAAAGTGGCTGGAGTTGAGTCAGTGTCAGTGTGTTGGCAGCAGCCACTCAATGTTAGTGGTGGCTGTTTAACAGTCTGATGGCCTTGAGATAGAAGCTGTTTTTCAGTCTCTCGGTCCCAGCTTTGATGCACCTGTACTGACCTCGCCTTCTGGATGATAGCGGGGTGAACAGGCAGTGGCTCGGGTGGTTGATGTCCTTGATGATCTTTATGGCCTTCCTGTGACATCGGGTGGTGTAGGTGTCCTGGAGGGCAGGTAGTTTGCCCCCGATGATGCGTTGTGCAGACCTCACTACCCTCTGGAGAGCCTTACGGTTGAGGGCGGAGCAGTTGCCGTACCAGGCGGTGATACAGCCCGACAGGATGCTCTCGATTGTGCATCTGTAGAAGTTTGTGAGTGCTTTTGGTGACAAGCCGAATTTCTTCAACCTCCTGAGGTTGAAGAGGCGCTGCTGCGCCTTCTTCACAGTGCTGTCTGTGTGAGTGGACCAATTCAGTTTGTCTGTGATGTGTATGCCGAGGAACTTAAAACTTGCTACCCTCTCCACTACTGTTCCATCGATGTGGATAGGGGGGTGTTCCCTCTGCTGTTTCCTGAAGTCCACAATCATCTCCTTAGTTTTGTTGACGTTGAGTGTGAGGTTATTTTCCTGACACCACACTCCGAGGGCCCTCACCTCCTCCCTGTAGGCCGTCTCGTCGTTGTTGGTAATCAAGCCTACCACTGTTGTGTCGTCCGCAAACTTGATGATTGAGTTGGAGGCGTGCGTGGCCACGCAGTCGTGGGTGAACAGGGAGTACAGGAGAGGGCTCAGAACGCACCCTTGTGGGGCCCCAGTGTTGAGGATCAGCGGGGAGGAGATGTTGTTGCCTACCCTCACCACCTGGGGGCGGCCCGTCAGGAAGTCCAGTACCCAGTTGCACAGGGCGGGGTCGAGACCCAGGGTCTCGAGCTTGGAGGGTACTATGGTGTTGAATGCCGAGCTGTAGTCGATGAACAGCATTCTCACATAGGTATTCCTCTTGTCCAGATGGGTTAGGGCAGTGTGCAGTGTGGTTGAGATTGCATCGTCTGTGGACCTATTTGGGCGGTAATCAAATTGGAGTGGGTCTAGGGTGTCAGGGAGGGGGGAGGTGATATGGTTCTTGACTAGTCTCTCAAAGCACTTCATGATGACGGAAGTGAGTGCTACGGGGCGGTAGTCGTTTAGCTCAGTTACCTTAGCTTTCTTGGGAACAGGAACAATGGTGGCCCTCTTGAAGCATGTGGGAACAGCAGACTGGTATAGGGATTGATTGAATATGTCCGTAAACACACCGGCCAGCTGGTCTGCGCATGCTCTGAGGGCGCGGCTGGGGATGCCGTCTGGGCCTGCAGCCTTGCGAGGGTTAACACGTGTAAATGTCTTACTCACCTCGGCTGCAGTGAAGGAGAGACCGCATGTTTTCGTTGCAGGCCGTGTCAGTGGCACTGTATTGTCCTCAAAGCGGGCAAAAAAGTTATTTAGTCTGCCTGGGAGCAGGACATCCTGGTCCGTGACTGGGCTGGATTTCTTCCTGTAGTCCGTGATTGACTGTAGACCCTGCCACATGCCTCTTGTGTCTGAGCCGTTGAATTGAGATTCTACTTTGTCTCTGTACTGACGCTTAGCTTGTTTGATAGCCTTGCGGAGGGAATAGCTGCACTGTTTGTATTCGGTCATGTTACCAGACACCTTGCCCTGATTAAAAGCAGTGGTTCGCGCTTTCAGTTTCACGCGAATCCTGCCATCAATCCACGGTTTCTGGTTAGGGAATGTTTTAATTGTTGCTATGGGAACGACATCTTCAACGCACGTTCTAATGAACTCGCACACCGAATCAGCGTATTCGTCAATGTTGTTGTCTGACGCAATACGAAACATGTCCCAGTCCACGTGATGGAAGCAGTCTTGGAGTGTGGAGTCAGCTTGGTCGGACCAGCGTTGGACAGACCTCAGCGTGGGAGCCTCTTGTTTTAGTTTCTGTCTGTAGGCAGGGATCAACAAAATGGAGTCGTGGTCAACTTTTCCCGAAAGGGGGGCGGGGCAGGGCCTTATATGCGTCGCGGAAGTTAGAGTAACAATGATCCAAGGTCTTTCCACCCCTGGTTGCGCAATCGATATGCTGATAAAATTTAGGGAGTCTTGTTTTCAGATTAGCTTTGTTAAAATCCCCAGCTACAATGAATGCAGCCTCCGGATAAATGGTTTCCAGTTTGCAAAGAGTCAAATAAAGTTCATTCAGAGCCATCAATGTGTCTGCTTGGGGGGGGATATATACGGCTGTGATTATAATCGAAGAGAATTTTCTTGGTAGATAATGAGGTCTACATTTGATTGTGAGGAATTCTAAATCAGGTGAACAGAAGGATTTGAGTTCCTGTATGTTTCTTTCATCACACCATGTCACGTTAGCCATAAGGCATACGCCCCCGCCCCTCTTCTTACCAGAAAGATGTTTGTTTCTGTCTGCGCGATGCGTGGAGAAACCCGTTGGCTGCACCGCCTCAGATAGCGTCTCTCCAGTGAGCCACGTTTCCGTGAAGCAAAGAACGTTACAGTCTCTGATGTCCGTCTGGAATGCTACCCTTGCTCGGATTTCATCAACCTTGTTGTCAAGAGACTGGACATTGGCAAGAAGAATGCTAGGGAGTGGTGCACGGTGTGCCCGTCTCCGGAGTCTGACCAGAAGACCGCCTCGTTTCCCTCTTTTTCAGAGTCGTTTTTTTGGGTCGCTGCATTGGATCCGCTCCGTTGTCCTGTTTGTAAGGCAGAACGCAGGATCCGCGTCGCGAAAAACATATTCTTGGTCGTACTGATGGTGAGTTGACGCTGATCTTATATTCAGTAGTTCTTCTCGACTGTATGTAATGAAACCTAAGATGACCTGGGGTACTAATGTAAGAAATAACACGTAAAAAAACAAAAAACTGCATAGTTTCCTAGGAACGCGAATCGAGGCGGCCATCTCTGTCGGCGCTGGAAGTCTATAGCAAAGGGGGGGGGGGGACCAACTCCATGATTTTGGAATGAGATGTTTGACAAGCAGGTGTTCATATACTTTATCATGTGGTGTGTGTTTTAGTTATAGAATTAACTGGTTAGCAAATTTTGGGCTGAACATTTACTTACCCCCTTAAAGTTGATGTGAATCACCCATACATTCTAGCTCGCTAATACTGTACTTACCATGTTCATTTTCTGGCAAGCTTCCTCCAAACATTGGCATGAACATGAAGTTCCCTAACCATTAATATATCATAGTCTGGCCCTAAATATCAGACGGCAGCAAATGTAACCAAACCAGGAGATGTACCATTTTCCATCAAGTCATCCTACAAGTTCTAATACAACATTTAGTCATGTAAAGATGAAGAGCATGTCCTTTATTTTACAGGATGATATAATGCATGAAGCAAACAATGGAATGATTTAGTGAAATGTGAAGATGTAGACTCAGTCAAGGGGTCTTTCATCCCTCTGTGGTCTGGAACAATTCTTCAGACTCAGAGTAGCATGGTTCTGATTCTGGACTCTGCTGAACTCCTGTATATATTGGAGTGACATGTCGATGTCTTTGGAGGACCAAAGCTGTCATAATTAGTATATAAAGAGAAATCCACACAAAGGAAATACTGACAAATTTGATTCCAGAGTCCAAGTCCTGCAATCAGAGTTAGGATGCTAATATTTTGTAAACTCTTTCAGTTGTGTTCTGTGGTTGTCACTGAGTAGGCTGATGCCCCACATCATGGACCCAAGAGCCCTAAGCATTAAAAAGGCCTTGCCTGTGCACATGACACAACCCCCTTCTGAGCTGTCCATCTTTCTGATTTCCACCAATCAGAGTTGATGTCAGAGTGATTAGAGGGACAATAGAGTGCTGAGTACCAGGCAGTTAGCAGGTGTGGTAGACTACTAATGACCATCACCAGCATCAGAGCTTTGAGAAGCCTAACTACTACATGGTCACGTGGCATTTGACTGCCTTCATGTTCTGTAACTGCCGGTGTGGTGGTAATACAGTCACCATAAAGGTCCTCGTCCTTCCTCCAGTTCCCAGAATTGGACTGGTTGAGAAAAATCACACCAACTATAAAGTAAGTAAATCAACGATTTAATCTCTGGATTCCTTCCTGTATTTATTTGTATGTAACGTGAATCAGTCATTGTCGTCACACGTGGGGGATGTAGGCTCCAATTGAGCCATTTAAAGTGGCATCTCTAGCATCCTCACATGGGGTCTTTGGTCGTATCATAGCATCTGGACACAGGTAACATGCATTGTAATGTGGACATAACATTTCAGGACTATATACATTTCTGGACGCTGTTTGAGAGTTGGGCCAGTAGTTTAAATCAGAGCTTCCTGGCTAAATATTGAAGTTGTTTAAAAGCCCTGTGCAGTCAATTCTGGTTCTGTGTTTTGTAGAAGAGCTGATGAAACTAAGACAAAACGTGAGGGTAAATTGTATCAGTGTTATTTCCTGATAGTTGCTAGACAACCCAATCATACACCCAGTTGAATGATCAAACAATTCATATCAGAATATCAGAGTCCAACATCTAGACACCAATATACTTCTCTGGAACTAGAGGAGTGGCAGGTAGCCTGCTGATTGAGAGTTGGACCAGTAGCTCAAATCAGTGAGCTGACAAGTTGATATATCCGTCTATCAACCAGTGTCAAGGTTGATAATGGCTGACGTCTCAGAGGGTGTCCCATGGAGAACCGATAATGAATAGAAACGCATTTCCAAATCAAACCTGCGTATTAATTATTAATATTAAAACTCAGTTCACTTCACAGGAATATGTATCCTTCCCAAATGGCTCCTCACTCCTTGTGTAGTGAACTACCTTTGACGAGGGCCAAAAATACACTAAATAGGGAATGGGAAGCATTTTAGACAGTCAGAGACTAACCATTTACTGCAAAGGTAACTATTAGTCTACACTCTTAAATTCAGGGGGTCACTCCACAAAAATGGCCCAACTATATAGTGCACTACGTTTGACACGGGCCAAATAACATCAAGGTACTATTTGAGATGCATATGAGATTTTACAACAGAAGTCAAGATACCCCCAAAAAACTACTTTAGTAGTACTTAAAGTAGTTCTACTTAAGTTCTTTACCAAACTAACTAATGGCCCGACATCGGGATCTCTCTTTGGGTTAATGAGGCAACTAGTCACACCTGTGACAGGTCCTTTAAAAGGAGAGGTGGAAGAGGTAGACCATAACTTACAGACAACAGAGAGGGAGACACCCAGGGAATCCCTTGAAAGAGTGCAGAAGGTGAGAGTGCATCATTATGTAATAGACTATTTGCATCTAAAATGTTACCAAAATGTTTATTTATTTATCTGTTATTTTACCAGGTAAGTTGACTGAGAACATGCAACGACCTGGGGAATAGTTACAGGAGGGGGATGAATGAGCCAACTTTAAACTGGAGATTATTAGGTGATTGTTTGAGGGTCAGATTGGGAATTAAGCCAGGACACTGGGGTTTTAACACCCCTACTCTGACGATAAGTGCCATGGGATATTTTTTTAGACCAGAGGAAAGAGTTCCTCCTACTGGCCCTCCAACACTTCCAGCAGCATCTGGTCTCCCATCCAGGAACTGACCAGGCCCAACCCTGCTTAGCTTCAGAAGCAAGCCAGCAGTGGTATGCAGGGTAGTATGCTGCTGGCATATGGCTCTGGTCAAACGTAGTGCACTATGTAGTTGTGCCATTTTTGTGAAGTGGCCCCCTGAATTTAAGAGCGTAGACTAATAGTTACCTTTGCAGTAAATGGGTAGTCTCTGACTGTCTAAAATGCTTCCCATTCCCTATGTAGTGCATTGTAGGCCCTTGTCAAAGGTAGTTCACTACACAAGGAGTGAGGAGCCATTTGGGAAGGATACATATGTGCCAGGCTAATCTATTGTACGTGGGTGAAGAAGTGATACCTGAGTTACATCAGAAGACTAGTAGCACCGTGTTGCCATACTTCTTCTTGGGGTCCTCAGGACTGGGTTTAGAAAATGCTGCTTTGGCTGTTATTTCAGTTTTGTACCTAATAGTGGGTTTCCTTAACCTCTCCTCTAGTACCCACAGCCATTCCAGATCCTTAAAAATGCTCAACTAATCTCTCTTTCTCTCTCACAGGAAACTATCACCATGGCGATATTGACCATCATTCTGCTTGTCAGCACAGCTTTTGCTCTGGGAGGTAAGCGTGACATACCTCACACCTACATCTTAATTAAACATAACACACCTACTGCACACACACTTGTAGGTGTTAACACACAGGTGTTATTTGGAAATGTTTTTCCATTCATTATCGGTTTTCCATGGAACACTCTCTGAGAGGTCCGCCATTATCAACATTGACACTGGAGAAATTAAGGTTGTGCCTTGCTTAAGGGCACATAGATGGATATATCAACTTGTCATCTCACTGATTTGAACTACTGGCCCAACTCTCTAACCGCAGGCTACCTGCCACTCCTCTAGTTCCAGAGATGTATATCTAGATGCTGGACTGAGGTATTCTGATATGAATGGTTTGATCATTCAACTGGACGTATGATTGGATTGTCTAGCAACTATCAGGCAATAACACTGATCCAATTTCCAGTCTTAGTTTCATCAGCTCTTCTACGAAACTGGAATTTGACTCCACAGGCGTTTTAAACAAGTAGCAGAATGAATATTTAGCCAGGAAGTACCTAGGTATCATCTGAAATGGAACCCTATTCCGTATAAACTACTTCTGAATAAGGCCCATATGGGACGCACCCCAAGATTCCAGAATGTATGTCCAGAAATGTATATTGTCCTTCAAGATTATGTCCACATTACAGTAAATGTTACATGTTTCCAGATACTATGATACGACCCAAGACCCCATGTGAGGATGCTAGAGATGCCACTTTAAATGGCTCAATTGGAGCCTACATCCCCAGGTGTGACGACAGTGGACAATACACCCCCGAGCAATGTTGGGGCTCTACAGGTTAACAACGGCGCACACGTAGGCACAATTATCAATTCAGTTGAATGTGACAATTCAATGTGTATATATTGTATATGAAACATGTCTATTTCTGGTAGGTTACTGTTGGTGTGTCTACAGTTCTGGACAGAAGATCCCGGGTACTGAGACTCCACCAGGCACTCCTAGAATCAACTGTTCCACCCAGAGTAAGTGAGGCCCTGTGGTCTCATCCAACACCATCCCCACTTTAAACTCCAACACATCACTACTCTTGCTTCCTACCTTGGATCTCTTTATGCTTTCTTTACAAGATGCTAAACTGATTTCTGTATCATGATCTCTCTTCTTCCTGTCTTTCTGTATCATGATCTCTCTTCTTCCTGTGTCATTATCTCTCTTCTTCCTGTGTCATTAACTCTCTTCTTCCTGTGTCAATATCTTTCTCTTCCTGGGTCTTTCCACTTACGACCATTCAGGTCATTAACCCTCATTAACCCTCAGATCTCCGTGCGGGGTTCCAGAGGGAGGGTTCTGACTGGACGGGTCCTTAAATAGGAGAGGGGGGAGAATTTAACTGGCAGGAGAGAGAGAGAGAGACCCAGTGAAGACCTTTGAAGATCTCTGAAGGAGGAACAGGGTCCCTTATAGGATGCATTCTCCTGACCAGGGCCCTTCGGGGAACAGGGTCCCATATAGGATGCAGTCTCCTGACCAGGGCCCTTCAGGGAACAGGGTCCCATATAGGATGCAGTCTCCTGACCAGGGCCCTTCGGGGAACAGGGTCCCACATAGGATGCAGTCTCCTGACCAGGGCCCTTCGGGGAACAGGGCCCCATAGAGTTACAGGGCCCATAGGGGACTCAACCCAATATTCCAGATCCAGCCAGAGCTTCCAGGATGTTTGTCCAGCAATGTATGTTCTAATATGTAATGTCATCGTTATAAAGAGTGTTATCTGTGTTTAGATGGTAAGATACGACCCAAGACTGTGAGATTGCTAGAGATACTGCGTGAAAAGTCAGGCCTGGAGTCTACGTCCCCACGTGTGACAACGATGGACAATACAAACCTGAGCAATGTTCAGGCTCTACAGGTTACCACACACACCATAAATGCTCCAATTCAGTTTAACGTGACAATTCAATATGTTACAGTAAAATGTATATTTGTGTACCTGTTGTATTATGTAACAGGTTATTAACATGTCTCTTTCTGGTAGGTTACTGTTGGTGTGTGACCACTACTGGACAGAAGATCCAGGGTACTGAGACTCCACCAGGCACTGCTATCACCTGTTCCACCAAGGTGTGTATATACATACTCATTCACTAAATGTTACTACTTTGCAGCTAGTTATTGCTGTGTATTTCTTCCTAATTGTAGATGAAAGGCGTTGGAAGTAAGATGTAGAAGACGGACAGTTTACTGTACTACAGGAAGGGATTCACATCCCATACAAATAAATACATGAAGGAATCCAGAGATTAAAGTGTTGATTTACTTACGTTATTGTTGGTGTGATATGTTGAACAATGTATCTGAACCGGTTCATTTCTGGGAAATGGAGGAAGGAGTAGGACTGTTATGGTGACTGTTACAGCAAACGAAGACAGTCAAATGCCACGTGACCATGTAGTAGTTAGGCTTCTCCAAGCTTTGATGCTGGTGATGGTCATAAGTAGTCTACCACACTTGGTACTGAGCACTATTGTCCCTCTAATCACACTGACATCAACTCTGATTGGTGGAAATCAGAAAGATGGACAGCTGAGAAGGGGGTTGTGGGGTTTAGTCAAGTGCACAGGCAAGGCCTTAACGCCTATGGATTTGGGTCCACTTCATGTTCATACCAATATTTGGAGGCCGGGAGGGAACTTGCCAGAAAAGGAACGTGCTCAGTACAGTATCAGCTAGCTAGAATGTGTGGGTGATGCACATCATTGCTCTGTGTGAACAGGACATCCAAGAAGTTAAATTAATAACTTTAGTGGGGTAAATGTTCAGCCTATAATTTCCTAACTAGGTAATTTTATAACTAAAACACACCACATGACAAAGTGGTCACCTGCTCATCAAATACCTACTTGCCTTTTTTAAAACTGGTCTACCTTCAGACGAGTCTTGTGAGGCTTGTTGGTGCAGCAAAACAACCGCCATATTGTCTGATATGGGGTCATATTTGTGTGTATTGATGGTGGGGTCATATTTGTGTGTATTGATGGTGGGGTCATATTTGTGTCTATTGAATGTTCTGGGATTTTCACCCTCATTATTCCCAAAAGGTCTTAATGATGTAAGGGAACACCCCCCCCCCCCCCCCCCCCCCCCCCCTGAAATGGACAAATTATTGGCACTGGACAAACCATATACACGGTGTCCAATACCACTCAATTCGGCGTTGTTTCGTGTAAAGTTGATTGCAAATGCCATATGGCAAATGCCAGGTTTAACACTTTAAAAATCCAACAGGAGGCGAACGTGCTCCACCGTGGTTTTTCATATTGCAAATGCAACACGTCAACATCCAAAAGCAAAATGTAGATTTATCACCCCCTTAAAGTGCTTTCTGGACTTTTTTTTTTTTTGTGTGTGTCAATTACACATGTGTAAGAACTGAGTATACTTCTGTCCAATTTTATTATAATTTTTAATTACTTGCGCATATGGCATGTTTTGTCTGTTTGCAATATGATTTCATAGGAAGTCAAGTCACTTTTTGGCCAAATGCAATATGAAAGATTGGAAAATGCCAAATCAGGATGTTATGTCCATTTACCATCACAAATTTGGCAGGCTCAAAAATACTGCAGGGAAGAGAAATGACTGGCCTGGTGAACTCGGGATGGCTGGGCAGTGATAGTTGTTCCTTTCCATCGCTCGTTAGGGTTGATTTCAGAATGTCACTTTGGTGATGGTACCTCACTGTTTAAACATATTGCAAATGGACAAGTCACCAGCAAGTCACCATCCATCAGTCAATTAGATATCATTCTGACAACTGATACAAACTTACACCAACCCCACTTTTTCCAACTCGTTTAGTAGCCAACTATCACATACTTCAGAGCTGGCCTGAAATTCACGACGCCTTCTGTTCAAACATAACAAAAACGTAAAACACCTAGTTACAGTCTAGCTGCGGGTACAGTTCTGATATGTGTAGGCCTAGCTGAGGAGACCCCGAATCCCAAGTTTCGGCTCGATAGGTCATTTGGTGCCTGAGCAAGACCCTAATTGGTGCTGAAAATCCACGTTTTTCCATGACTTGCTACGGGGTCCTTGAATGAGCTATCGGACAAACGTTGGGGTCCGTCTATATGGGCTGAGGCGGTCGCAATGCACCTAGTCTTGCGACTCTGGGACATTTCTAAACGTCGTCATTTTTGTGAGGCAAAAATGAATTGAAGTTATTGGAAATGTGCGAGGCTGTTTCTCGGTCCGAGAACCTTCTAGTGCGTGGTGAGTTACGTGGCTCTATCGACCTGAGGTCTAGAACAGGTTTCAGAACTCTAGGTCTGACGATTCTTTTTTAGCGCTAACAAAGCTAACTATTGCAGGCACTGTCTGTCTCTACGCACCCCAATATGTCCCTCCTTCCAAGCTGTGTGTGTGTGATTTAGTTTTTCTTAAAACATTTATGGGAAAAATGACTGATTTACAGTTCATGGGGGTTGCCTAATTACACATATGAAGTTTTGGAAAGATCTGACTTTTTTAACCCTTTGAAACAGCCCCTGTGACACCAAGTATGGCACTTCGGGTTGGCACAGGAAGCTAAAGGTAACCACATATCCTCATTGTGGTATGCCTTTACAGAATCCTGAGTTGTAAGTCTTTACGTTAAGAACTGACTGATTTACACAGGGTTGAATGCACTATTTATCACAAACTGCTGGTTGGGTATGGAAAAACACGTTTAGGGTGATTTTTTTTTTTAACCACTTCCGGTTCAGGAAGCTTAGAATCGACACAGGTAGACCTCATAGTGTCCTCATGGACTGTCATTGAAGACGGGTTCATAAGGCGTTCATAACCCACATAGGCTTCAGGTTGACTTTAGAGGAGCAGGTAATGTATTCCTATGGGGAGAGATGTCATTGTAATCTATGAGATCAAAAAACCCTGTTTAACTGTTAAGGGTTAATGCCACACGGTCAAGGTTATGCTTGCACAGATCGGGAGGACCTCAGGAACGTACCTGAGGTCGAATTGTGCTTCTCACCCTAACGGTTCTCTCACTGTCACCCAAAAGCAAATGACATTTAGGGCCAGGCTTACGGTCGCTGCATTCAGAGCGAGCTACGGTCAAGCGGGGCATCTCGTTGACCTCGGCATGGCCTAGAGAATATGGAAATGCCATTGCAGGCTCTGTGTGTCTTTAAGCACCGCACTTTGTCACTCCATCCTTGTTGTGTGTGTGTGAGAGCTTTTCTTTGACATCTGTTGGGAGAAATGACTGACTTACAGTTCATGGGGGTTGCCTAATCACACATATGAAGTTTTGAAAAGATCTGACCTTTTTTAACCCTTGGAAACAGCACCTATGACACAATTTGAAGGCACTTCTGGTTTACACAGGAAGCTGAAAGTGAACACACATCCTCCTTGGGGTGGGCAATTAAAACTTAAATTCTATAAGTCTTTATGTTAAGAACTGACTTATTTAGGGAGTGTTTAGTGTGTGTGTTATTTCAGAAAATCACTGAAATCTCGCAGAGCTCCGAAGCACACTTTAAAAAGATTCGTATGACCACGCTTCAACTGGATCTGTAACTGTTAAAAAAATATATATTTTTGAACATCACCAATTTGACATTGTACGATTTATCGGGACAGCGGAAAAATGACCAAAATTTGAGTATTTTATCAAACAGAAACTGAATGTCCGCAAGAGTTCGTTTGATGCCTTCCCGGTAGCACCGGCCCTGCCGCACGGCCCGACGCCGTCCGCGAATTTTACAAACGTTTTCGGACGTCTAGTGAGGGACCGTACATTTGCAATATGGACTTTCTCACTAACCATCTGTGTGAACAGGACATCCAAGAAGTTAAATTAATAACTTTAGTGGGGTAAGTAAATGTTCAGAACTGAAAATGGCCCTCAAAAGGTTATTCTAAGAACCCTGTAAAAGGTGGGAGTCATCAAGGAACCTCCTTAGCTGGTGGGGGTTCTTGCAGGAACCTACCTGCCCAACAAACATTTAGATTTGAAAGGACAGTAGCAGGTGCTTAACTTCTTAAGGGGCAGTGAGTTGCTTGGATGAAAGGTGCACAGAGGTGCCCATATTAAACTGCCTGCTTCTCAGTCCCACTTGCTAATATATGCATATGATTATTCACATTGGATAGAAAACACTTTGAAGTTTCTAAACCGTTTGAATGATGTTTGTGAGTATAACAGAACTCATATGGCAGGCAAAAACCTGAAATGTTCAACCAAAATTCTATTGAAATCACAGCGAGATATGGATGTTTGCACTTCCTACGGCTTCCACTAGATGTCAACAGTCTGTAGAACTTTGTCTGATGCCTCTGTCAAGGGGGGCCAAATGAGAGGAGAATCAGAATCAGTCAGGTCTGCCATGACCTGACCATGCGCGTTCACATGAGTGTGAGCTCTTTTCATTCGCTCATCTGAAGTCCATGTAATTCTCAGATTGGAACTTTATTCGGGATTTATGTTAACTTTCTAAAGATTGATTCAATACATCGTTTGACATGTTTCTACTGACTGTTATGGAACTTTTGGACATTTCGTCAGCCTTTAGTGAACGCGCTTCATGCTAACAAAAGTAGCTACTCGAACAAAACAAACATTTCTTGTGGGAGTCCTGGGAGTGCATTCCGACGAAGATCAGCAAAGGTAAGTGAAGATTTATGCTTTTTATGAGTTTTGTTGACTGCACAATTTGGCAGTGAACTGTATGGCTTCCTTTTGTGGCTGAACCCTGTTTTCAGATGATTGAATATTGTGTTTTGTAGTAAAGCTTTTTGAAATCTGACAAAGCGGTTGCATTAAGAACAAGTGTATCTTTAGTTCTATGTAAAACATGTATCTTTCATCAAAGTTGATGACTATTTGTTATTTGACTTGGTTCTCTGCAATTTCTCTGGATATTTTGGAGGCATTTCTGAACATGGTTCCAATGTAAACTGAGGTTTTTGTATATAAATATTAACCTTATCGAACAAAACATTTATGTATTGTGTAACATGAAGTCCTATGAGTGCCATCTGATGAAGATCAAAGGTTAGTGATTAATTTTATCCCTTTCTGCTTTTTGTGACTCCGGTCTTTGGCTGAAAAAAGGACCGATTTGGCAGTGGCCTAACAATCGTTTGTTGTGATTCCGCTGAAAAGCCTATTTGAAATCGCACAATTTAGTGGGATTAACAAGATTACCTTTAAAATGGTATGAGACACATGTATGTTTGAGGAATTTTAATTGTGAGATGTTTGAATTTGGCGCCCTGCACTTTCACTGGCTGTTGTCATATCGATCCCATTACCGCTTATGGTTTCAGCCATAAGACATTTTAACTGAAAAATGGAAAGATCAAGGTGAGGTTTGTCCTTTGGATGATCTAAATATTGTTTGATACCATCTATTTTCACAATCTTAACAGAAAATATTCACAATTCAATGGATAATCATGAGGTACGATAAGGTTAGCTGTATTGCGTGCAGAAGACTGAACTGCTCTCTTGTATGCAGGTATACAGACGAGGAATGTCAATTGGTATGCAGATCGCATTTACCATCCACCTCCTTTACCTCTTCAATTACTACCACCTGGGCCTCTACGTTATGGACAAAGTATTCAAACTATTAGCAAAAGTTGCCACCACAAAAACCAAGGTATGAAATCTGAGCTTGATTTGCTTATTAATCTGTATAATTAAAATGTTCACAGAACAGCAACACCCCAGATATAAAACATTGGACCTGAAGCTCCGCTGGCATTTCACCTCATTTTTTCTTCAAGGATCAATGCTGAGGGGGTTCTCTGATCATAGGGGTTCCCCCTAGTTAATTTGAAGAAACCCTAAAAGGATACTCCAGGAACCTGCGCCTGAGTGGCACAGCAGTCAAAGACACTGCATCTCAGCACAAGAGGCTTCACTACAGTTCATGGTTCAACTCCAGCACATTCAGCTGTGATTGAGTCCTGTATCACCATCCAGAGTAGGTTGTCATTGTAAACACGAAAGTTCCTAGGTCATTAAAAATCATCTCTTTAGAGTTGACAAAACCAACATATTGCTCCAGTTATTTAAAACTGAACTTAGAAACAAACATTTGTAGACAAAATAACTTCATGACAGGTTAAACATGTCTTTTGAACCTTCAGTATCCTAAACACACTGCGTCACTTCATGTCTACATTTACATAAAGTAAAGCACAATCACAGTTATGTCCTGGTGGCACTTGTAACATCAGGGTTGTGGGTTTGAGTCCCACAGAGGACCAGTAAGAGTACTAACTACAACGCATCATTCCTGTTCAATAACTCGAGACAAAATACTGTACACATTTTATTGGCTGCAAGCAATTCCACATTTGTGTAGTAACTGAAACTTCTTTTAACAGCAACAAAGTATTTTGACGTTACCGTGAGGTATTAAGGGTGCAGACACTACGGAATAGCATTGCTACTTCTAATGTATAGTCTGGCGGAGATGCAGGAGTCTCAGGGAGCACACCGAGGGCAAGCTCCTTCCACATAGAGCATTGTTCCAGCGCTTCTGACCTGAAGATGAAACACAGAACCGAAATACTCAGCTGTACAGACAGTAGGAAAGTCCACAGGAGACATTCATTAGTTAAATTAACTAGGAGTAAGTTTAATTTGATGACTGGATCAGTGAATGATACTGGGTTTACTGTACCTCCAAAGTTGATATGAAGACAAGTCTCTCTGGCACCAGCACCAGGCCTTCCTTCAGCCCAGTTCTGGTGATCAAAGTCATAGCCATCACTCCAGAACCATTGCCTGTCCTGAAAGGGGGGGGGGGGGGGGGGGGGGTTCAGAATAAACTCAATGTACAGTCTTTCCTCTAACACCTGAAACAGTTATAGCTACTCCAAAACCCCTCCTACTGGGACTGTTGCTTGTGTAAAGAACCTACAGTCTACTTCTCACATTTGCAATCATCCCGATGCCTTTCAAAGACTATAACAAGTCTACAACTTTTGAAGCTAGAAACCCCATACACATGGTTACAAGACTGTATGTAATAGATTACATCTATACTTAACTAGAACCATTTTACAGATGTATAAAAGCATCCCACGGAAGTTAACAATTAAATACATTGACGTTATTTAGTAGATTATCTAGCATGACCTACAGGATCAATTAGGTTAAGGGTTTTGCTCAAGGGCACGTCAGATTTCTCAGTGAGCTCTGGGATTGAAACTAGCAGCCTTGACTTTATTGGGGTCCACACAAAATAGACAACTCAGACAGAACTACATAACAGGTAGCCTAAATGCCACAACACACTATTTTTTTAACGAGGTTTGCTGTTCACTTGAGCAAGATGAGATGGAGTTTCTTGCAATAATGGTTCTATATAACACTGTAGGGTTAATGATCCCACCTTAACAGAATAAAATCCGCCAATCCAGGTAGGAGGGAAACCAACAGTCTTGACCAAGACCAACGTCTGTAGAAATTGGTCCTCCTCGGAGCTGTGCACAGATGCCAGGTTTGCGCCAAGGTACTTCACAACGTTGGGTACAGACACCAGTTGATCACCAAGGGACACACAGTACCGCTAGAGAAGAAAGTATTCATTTAACTAGGCAAGTCAGTTAAGAAAATTGTTATCTACAATGACAGCCAAGCAGTAGATGGGAACAAAGACATTTCATGTATTAGTCAGCCTTGCTGAGAATTTGTCTTCTGGACTCAACCAAATATTGACCATCGCAACTAATTCCTTTTTAAAACTCTTCAAGATACTAGTTTATCTCAGTCTTAAGCCATGTCCGGTGGGTTCCAGTATACAGGAGGCACGACTCCACATTAAATATTCAAAATGTATAGAAAATTCCCATCTTAAAGGGAAGTTCAGTATTTCACATCAGTCATGTGTTGCAGTTTAAGAAAGTATCACCTAAGGTAATGTCAAAGAGCTAATTTCAACTACACTTCCCCTTCAAATTCACAGTAGATGGTAAGGGTGATACCTCTGCTTCAGGCCAGCTCCTTGTAGTCTTTACAAACATTAAACAGCGTGATCCATATTTGGTCCAACCGGAAGGACACAAGTCTTCTTCTAGCAATGAATCTGTAAGGAGAAGTTACATGTGGCTTTAAAGGCTAGTGGAGAAAGATCCACAAAACAGAGCTATAATATTATTTGTTGATCAGTCAGTCACCTCTGCTACAATAAACATACAGAACGAGTCAAGAAAAGTAGACTCTTACTTGCATCTCCCAGAGCAAAGGCAGCACTGAGAAGCAGAAGACTAGTCAACATGGTCATGGAGTCTCCTGAGAGAAACAGAGTGAAGCCATCAAAACAACAGATTCAACTCCACATACAGCAGATTAGAACAGGAATATATGTCTGCTTTCCTAAATGCCAACCAATTCCCTAAACAGGGCTGAGGAGAATTTCTGGGCAGGTAATTCTCTCCACTCAGACAGAAGTAATGAAGTCATAATTCCCAAATGTAGAAATGTCACTCATGTTTGGTTATGGCCAAATCTGTCAGAAAACAAGCATTATGATTGAACAAAGTTCAACTCTGCTTCTTTTACTTTCCAACAAAAATAAATGCCAAGTATAAAACACCAGCAGGTAAGGCTTAGTGGCTTGTAACACCAGCAGGTAAGGCTTAGTGGCTTGTAACACCAGCTGATAAGGCTTAGTGGCTTGTAACACCAGTAGGTAAGGCTTAGTGGCTTGTAACACCAGCAGGTAAGGCTTAGTGGCTTGTAACACCAGCTGATAAGGCTTAGTGGCTTGTAACACCAGTAGGTAAGGCTTAGTGGCTTGTAACACCAGCAGGTAAGGCTTAGTGGCTTGTAACACCAGCAGGTAAGGCTTAGTGGCTTGTAACACCAGCAGGTAAGGCTTAGTGGCTTGTAACACCAGCTGATAAGGCTTAGTGGCTTGTAACACCAGTAGGTAAGGCTTAGTGGCTTGTAACACCAGCAGGTAAGGCTTAGTGGCTTGTAACACCAGCAGGTAAGGCTTAGTGGCTTGTAACACCAGCAGGTAAGGCTTAGTGGCTTGTAACACCAGCTGATAAGGCTTAGTGGCTTGTAACACCAGTAGGTAAGGCTTAGTGGCTTGTAACACCAGCAGGTAAGGCTTAGTGGCTTGTAACACCAGCAGGTAAGGCTTAGTGGCTTGTAACACCAGCAGGTAAGGCTTAGTGGCTTGTAACACCAGCAGGTAAGGCTTAGTGGCTTGTAACACCAGCAGGTAAGGCTTAGTGGCTTGTAACACCAGTAGGTAAGGCTTAGTGGCTTGTAACACCAGTAGGTAAGGCTTAGTGGCTTGTAACACCAGCTGATAAGGCTTAGTGGCTTGTAACACCAGTAGGTAAGGCTTAGTGGCTTGTAACACCAGCAGGTAAGGCTTAGTGGCTTGTAACACCAGCAGGTAAGGCTTAGTGGCTTGTAACACCAGCAGGTAAGGCTTAGTGGCTTGTAACACCAGCAGGTAAGGCTTAGTGGCTTGTAACACCAGTAGGTAAGGCTTAGTGGCTTGTAACACCAGTAGGTAAGGCTTAGTGGCTTGTAACACCAGCTGATAAGGCTTAGTGGCTTGTAACACCAGTAGGTAAGGCTTAGTGGCTTGTAACACCAGCAGGTAAGGCTTAGTGGCTTGTAACACCAGCTGATAAGGCTTAGTGGCTTGTAACACCAGTAGGTAAGGCTTAGTGGCTTGTAACACCAGTAGGTAAGGCTTAGTGGCTTGTAACACCAGTAGGTAAGGCTTAGTGGCTTGTAACACCAGCTGATAAGGCTTAGTGGCTTGTAACACCAGCAGGTAAGGCTTAGTGGCTTGTAACACCAGTAGGTAAGGCTTAGTGGCTTGTAACACCAGCTGATAAGGCTTAGTGGCTTGTAACACCAGCAGGTAAGGCTTAGTGGCTTGTAACACCAGTAGGTAAGGCTTAGTGGCTTGTAACACCAGCTGATAAGGCTTAGTGGCTTGTAACACCAGTAGGTAAGGCTTAGTGGCTTGTAACACCAGTAGGTAAGGCTTAGTGGCTTGTAACACCAGCTGGTAAGGCTTAGTGGCTTGTAACACCAGTAGGTAAGGCTTAGTGGCTTGTAACACCAGCTGATAAGGCTTAGTGGCTTGTAACACCAGTAGGTAAGGCTTAGTGGCTTGTAACACCAGTAGGTAAGGCTTAGTGGCTTGTAACACCAGCTGATAAGGCTTAGTGGCTTGTAACACCAGCAGGTAAGGCTTAGTGGCTTGTAACACCAGTAGGTAAGGCTTAGTGGCTTGTAACACCAGCTGATAAGGCTTAGTGGCTTGTAACACCAGCAGGTAAGGCTTAGTGGCTTGTAACACCAGCAGGTAAGGCTTAGTGGCTTGTAACACCAGCAGGTAAGGCTTAGTGGCTTGTAACACCAGCAGGTAAGGCTTAGTGGCTTGTAACACCAGCAGGTAAGGCTTAGTGGCTTGTAACACCAGCAGGTAAGGCTTAGTGGCTTGTAACACCAGCAAGTAAGGCTTAGTGGCTTGTAACACCAGCAGGTAAGGCTTAGTGGCTTGTAACACCAGCAGGTAAGGCTTAGTGGCTTGTAACACCAGCAGGTAAGGCTTAGTGGCTTGTAACACCAGCAGGTAAGGCTTAGTGGCTTGTAACACCAGCAGGTAAGGCTTAGTGGCTTGTAACACCAGCAGGTAAGGCTTAGTGGCTTGTAACACCAGTAGGTAAGGCTTAGTGGCTTGTAACACCAGTAGGTAAGGTGAAATTGCCACCAGGAAAGGCTGTTGTCGTACTGGAGGGAATACACCACAGCCCAACATTAGACCTAATAATTAATGAAGCAAGGTCTAAGGACATTCCACTGCAAAAGCTTGCTAGTAGATGACATGGTTCAATAAAGTACCTACTAGCAGTTTGGGGTCCCACCTCAAGATCCAGCCATAATACACTAGATGGTTATGATAAAGCACCATTTACAGCATTGAGCAGTGATCAATAACTAAATCTAGTTTAGACAAGGTCCTTCCAATTATGGCGGCCAATGTTTTGTTCTGGCTTTGCACGGCCATGTTTCCCCTACTTCTGACACATTCTGCTAGCAGGAACCATCATTATACCATGTCTCATCTCACAAGCTGTAACACTTCCCTTACAGTTATATTAAAGGTCTAATACTGGGCCAGCTAATACACATGCTAGGATGAACAGGATATTATGCCAGAATGCAGGAAGTTAAAACCCTAGAAAAGTTACAATAGCAGGCACTTACTTTAGCCAATTAACAACAGGAACAATAAAGGAACTGGGACACCACAAATGCTGAACAAACCCAAGTAGAACAAGCTGCTTATATACCAGAAGAATGGAAGAGGAATTGGTGATTAGCAGAGTGAGTTCAGGTGTGGTGAGTTTGCAGGAAAGGGGCGTGTCCAGAACGTTAATTGGGAGTTCAATTATGCCCAGGGTCTAGCTCACACTAGCTCTGGTCCTGGGTGTAGCTAGGGTCTGGCTCACACTAGCTCTGGTCCTGGGTGTAGCTAGGGTCTGGCTCACACTAGTTCTGGTCCTGGGTGTAGCTAGGTCTGGCTCACACTAGCTCTGGTCCTGGGTGTAGCTAGGGTCTAGCTCACACTAGCTCTGGTCCTGGGTGTAGCTAGTGTCTGGCTCACACTAGCTCTGGTCCTGGGTATAGCTAGGGTCTGGCTCACACTAGCTCTGGTCCTGGGTGTAGCTAGGGTCTGGCTCACACTAGCTCTGGTCCTGGGTGTAGCTAGGGTCTGGCTCACACTAGCTCTGGTCCTGGGTGTTGATAGGGTCTAGCTCACACTAGCTCTGGTCCTGGGTGTAGCTAGGGTCTAGCTCACACTAGCTCTGGTCCTGGGTGAGCTAGGGTCTGGCTCACACTAGCTCTGGTCCTGGGTATAGCTAGGGTCTGGCTCACACTAGCTCTGGTCCTGGGTGTAGCTAGGGTCTGGCTCACACTAGCTCTGGTCCTGGGTGTAGCTAGGGTCTGGCTCACACTAGCTCTGGTCCTGGGTGTTGATAGGGTCTAGCTCACACTAGCTCTGGTCCTGGGTGTAGCTAGGGTCTAGCTCACACTAGCTCTGGTCCTGGGTGAGCTAGGGTCTGGCTCACACTAGCTCTGGTCCTGGGTATAGCTAGGGTCTGGCTCACACTAGCTCTGGTCCTGGGTGTAGCTAGGGTCTGGCTCACACTAGCTCTGGTCCTGGGTGTAGCTAGGGTCTGGCTCACACTAGCTCTGGTCCTGGGTGTAGCTAAGGTCTAGCTCACACTAGCTCTGGTCCTGGGTATAGCTAGGGTCTGGCTCACACTAGCTCTGGTCCTGGGTGTAGCTAGTGTCTGGCTCACACTAGCTCTGGTCCTGGGTGTAGCTAGGGTCTAGCTCACACTAGCTCTGGTCCTGGGTGTAGCTAGGGTCTAGCTCACACTAGCTCTGGTTCTGGGTATAGCTAGGGTCTGGCTCACACTAGCTCTGGTCCTGGGTGTAGCTAGTGTCTGGCTCACACTAGCTCTGGTCCTGGGTGTAGCTAGGGTCTGGCTCACACTAGCTCTGGTCCTGGGGGTAGCTAGGTCTGGCTCACACTAGCTCTGGTCCTGGGTGTAGCTAGGGTCTGGCTCACACTAGCTCTGGTCCTGGGGGTAGCTAGGGTCTGGCTCACACTAGCTCTGGTCCTGGGGGTAGCTCGGGTCTGGCTCACACTAGCTCTATATAATACCCATCAAAAATAATTATTTTCTCCGACAGTGCATGATGTCAAAGTTGTTTTCTGTTAATTATTTGTCTATGTTAGTCATTTCATTGTATTTCCAGGCCACTATAGTCAACATTTCACAAAACAGTATATTGTTATTGTGAAAGCCGTCATTGTAAATAAGAATTGGTTCTTAAACTGACTTGCCCAGTTAAATAAAGCTTAAATAAAATACATAAATAAAATATGTCGATATATACTTGGCACCAAATCAATACCAGTTTAAACCAGGGGGGGGGGCATGACATCATCTTGGAATTTATTCTCTTCAGAATGACAATATAATAATAAAATAACATAATATAGTATAATATATAATATAACATTTTGATGGACTTCATAAAGTTACATGCTCCTGCTACACTTCCAAATATAATATGATACTACAATATCGTACCCTCCACTCTAACAAGGATTTTGTGTATCAAGAAAGACCATCTACTTTGGGGGGGGGGGCAGTGCTCTGTTCCATTCTAATGTTCTGATTCTAATGTTCTGATCCAGGTTGACCCATTGAGTTCCATTCTAATGTTCTGATCCAGGTTGACCCATAGAGTTCCATTCTAATGTTCTGATTCTAATGTTCTGATCCAGGTTGACCCATAGAGTTCCATTCTAATGTTCTGATTCTAATGTTCTGATCCAGGTTGACCCATAGAGTTCCATTCTAATGTTCTGATTCTAATGTTCTGATCCAGGTTGACCCATAGAGTTCCATTCTAATGTTCTGATTCTAATGTTCTGATCCAGGTTGATCCATAGAGTTCCATTCTAATGTTCTGATTCTAATGTTCTGATCCAGGTTGATCCATAGAGTTCTATTCTAATGTTCTGATTCTAATGTTCTGATCCAGGTTGATCCATAGAGTTCTATTCTAATGTTCTGATTCTAATGTTCTGATCCAGGTTGACCCATAGAGTTCCATTCTAATGTTCTGATTCTAATGTCCTGATCCAGGTTGACCCATAGAGTTCTATTCTAATGTTCTGATTCTAATGTTCTGATCCAGGTTGACCCATAGAGTTCCATTCTAATGTTCTGATTCTAATGTCCTGATCCAGGTTGACCCATAGAGTTCCATTCTAATGTTCTGATTCTAATGTTCTGATCCAGGTTGACCCATAGAGTTCCATTCTAATGTTCTGATTCTAATGTTCTGATCCAGGTTGACCCATAGAGTTCCATTTCTATTTCTGTCCTATAGCAGAATATCTCCTTTAGCTTCCACCTTGAAGAATGACGCAGGCTGCTAATGGACATTAACGAATTGGAGGGTGGGAACACTGTGGTGATTCCCACATGGAGTGGAGAGATAGGTAGGTAGCTGCTAGATGTCATCACAAGGGAAGTGAAATGACTTTGTTTATGATGCATGCAGCCAGTCAGGCAGAGAAACAGTCAACCAACCAATCAACCATCCTTGCATATAGACCTTGATGTTTTTTGTCTGCGGTGATTGTACAGGTGAAGATCACTGATTCGCTGACTGCACCGCCGCACCGACACGCTGGAAGTTATAACCAGTAGTGTATTAGTGTGTATTAGTGTGTATTAGTGTGTATTAGTGTGTATTAGTGTGTATTAGTGTGTATTAGTGTGTATTAGTGTGTATTACTTCTGGTCCAAAGGTGTTTATATTGGCACCCTGTTGAAGTGCATTACTTCTGACCAGAGCCCAAAGGTGTTTATATAGGCACCCTGTTGAAGTGCATTACTTCTGACCAGAGCCCAAAGGTGTTTATATAGGCACCCTGTTGAAGTGCATTACTTCTGACCAGAGCCCAAAGGTGTTTATATTGGCACCCTGTTAAAGTGCATTACTTCTGACCAGAGCCCAAAGGTGTTTATATAGGCACCCTGTTGATGTGCATTACTTCTGACCAGGGCCCAAAGGTGTTTATATAGGCACCCTGTTAAAGTGCATTACTTCTGACCAGGGCCCATAGGTGTGTATTTTTGTCCACAAGGGGGAGCTCCTCCTCATGTTTATAAGTTGGTTTGGTCTCCAACATCATCTACAGATCCAATTAAACCAAACAACAGTTTTATTTTGTTTGTTTGTTTGTTTGTTTGTCTCATAAAGGAGAAGAAAATGAATATGTGACTCTGTCTCTGTGAACAGCAATCATAAATCAAATGGTGCTTGTGAACAGATTATTCAATCATTCAAACATATTCTTGAGAGAGTGAGAGAGAGAGAGACAGAGACAGAGACAGAGACAGAGACAGAGACAGAGAGGGTGGTGGGTAAAGAAGGCAGTGTATCTGTATTTCGTGGTGCTCCTAAAACCATTCAGTAGACAGTATTCTGTACCTACAGACACCTGGACTCCGTCAGAGTTAACAGCCATTGTGTTGATGATGCTGTTGTGTACTGAAAGGCTCTGGATAAAATTCCCTTCCTAAAACTCACACTGTTTGAGGCCCAAAGGTGTAACAGTGTTGACAAACACAGACAGACACACAGGTGATGTACCTGACTAATACACACTAATACATGCTAATACATGCTAATACACAGTAATACACACTAATACATGCTAATACACAGTAATACACACTAAGACATGCTAATACATGCTAATACACAGTAATACACACTAATACATGCTAACACACACTAATAATACATTCTAATACACAGTAATACACACTAATACATGCTAATACATGCTAATACACAGTAATACACACTAATACATGCTAACACACACTAATAATACATTCTAATACACAGTAATACAAACTAATACATGCTAATACATGCTAATACACAGTAATACACACTAATTTCAACTGACCTGAGCCCTAGGACCATGCCCCAGGACTACCTGACATGATGACTCCTTGCTGTCCCCAGTCCACCTGACCGTGCTGCTGCTCCAGTTTCAACGGACCTGAGCCCTAGGACCATGCCCCAGGACTACCTGACATGATGACTCCTTGCTGTCCCCAGTCCACCTGGCCGTGCTGCTGCTCCAGTTTCAACTGACCTGAGCCCTAGGACCATGCCCCAGGACTACCTGACATGATGACTCCTTGCTGTCCCCAGTCCACCTGGCCGTGCTGCTGCTCCAGTTTCAACTGACCTGAGCCCTAGGACCATGCCCCAGGACTACCTGACATGATGACTCCTTGCTGTCCCCAGTCCACATGACCGTGCTGCTGCTCCAGTTTCAACTGTTCTGCCTTATTATTATTCGACCATGCTGGTCATTTATGAACATTTGAACATCTTGGCCATGTTCTGTTATAATCTCCACCCGGCACAGCCAGAAGAGGACTGGCCACCCCTCATAGCCTGGTTCCTCTCTAGGTTTCTTCCTAGGTTTTGGCCTTTCTAGGGAGTTTTTCCTAGCCACCGTGCTTCTACACCTGCATTGCTTGCTGTTTGGGGTTTTAGGCTGGGTTTCTGTACAGCACTTTGAGATATCAGCTGATGTACGAAGGGCTATATAAATACATTTGATTTGATTTGATTTGATTTGATTTAATACACACTAATACATGCTAATACACAGTAATACACACTAATACATGCTAATACACACTAATAATACATGCTAATACACAGTAATACACACTAAAACACACAAATACATGCTAATACACACTAATACACACTAATACACGCTAATACGCACTAATACAGACTAATATACATTAATTAACCTGACTATGTGTGTATCCCAAATGGCACCCTGTTAAAGTGCATAACTTCTGACCAGAGCCCATAGGTGTTTATATTGGCACCCTGTTGAAGTGCATTACTTCTGACCAGAGCCCAAAGGTGTTTATATAGGCACCCTGTTGAAGTGCATTACTTCTGACCAGGGCCCAAAGGTGTTTATATTGGCACCCTGTTAAAGTGCATTACTTCTGACAAGGGCCCAAAGGTGTTTATATAGGCACCCTGTTGAAGCGCATTACTTCTGACCAGAGCCCAAAGGTGTTTATATTTGTCCACAAGGGGGAGCTCCTCCTCACGTTAATAAGTTGGTTTGGTCTCCAACATCATCTACAGATCCAATTAAACCAAACAACAGTTTTACTTTGTTTGTTTGTTTGTCTCATAAAGGAAAGAAAATGAATATATGACTCTGTCTGTGAACAGTAATCATAAATTCAATTGTGCTTGTGAACAGATTATTCAATCATATGAGAGAGAGAGAGAGAGAGAGAGAGAGAGA